>NW_004797914.1:384607-405535 GCF_000002075.1 Aplysia californica | reverse complement strand
TATATAATATTATTAATATACAATCAAACCTGTGAAAGACGGAACCTAAAGGGAGCCAGAAAAAAAATTCCGTCTTAGACGGTTTCCATCTCTGACACTTTCTGTTTTAGACAGGGGAAGTTAGGGGCTATGGAAGGAGCCCGGAGGTCTAGAGGCCCAGCGGGTGGGACCAAGGGTCGCTTGTCCGGTCGGCAAGCAGTGGTCAGAATTTCACGCCTCCTTTGCTAGTTATGTGCTTTTCCTGGCCTCTCTGATCATGGCATTCGTCAGTCCTACTTATCCTACTTATCCATTACACCAGTGCTTGCATTCATTGGAGCACTGTTTGGCCTATTAAAAACAGAAACGATTGTACATCTCCTTTGCTCCCACCTTTAGCCACACCCATCGGTGTAATAAGAACATTCAACCAATGCCACTCCTCCCGTGCATGTAACAACGATTTGAGGAACTTTTGTTCTTGGCTGGCCGTACGATCAGAGCGGAAGGCATTGGTCTTACTAATTTCACACTTCTGGCCAGCTGGCCTCTGACTCCCCATGAAAGTTCTCGTGCTGGAGCGTCACGCGAGAATTTCACACCCACACCATCCTGACCATCTGCACCAACAAGGGCTGGACATCACATGGATAGGGTAACATCCACCTGTAAATTGCACCCCTACCCCCTTTTTGGAGTTAGAGTAGGCGTTGGTCTGGCGGCATGACGTAAAGGTGAGAGCCCATACGTTCTTATACTATCTAAATTGCACCCCTACCCCCTTTTTGGAGTTAGAGTAGGCGTTGGTCTGGCGGCATGACGTAAAGGTGAGAGCCCATACGTTCTTATACTATCTCTGACCGTCTAGGTGAGAGCCGATCACGGAGGTTATACAGTTGTAAGATCATTGAAGCCGATGGAACTTGACAGTTTTGTTTCAAATGAGAGCTCCGTAGGCCAAGCATTTTCCGTCTTAGACAGGTAAAAACCATCCGAAGGGAAGGAATTCTCTTTCCGTCTACGCGTTAGACAGGCTTTCGTTTTATAGAGTAATTATAGAGAAATGTATCAATGGGGGAGTGCGGAGATTCCGTTGTGACAGGCTTCCGTCTTACCCAGGTTTCAGTTAAGACAGGTTCGACTGTTCTTAAAGTCTTACAAATCAGATTTGTAAACCCCGCCAATCTGTTTCAGGTAGACACACTCTTTGATCTCGACCGACTTTTTGTCCACTTTGGTAAAGAGACCACCTTCAAGAGCTACAGCTGGAGGACAGAGAAGGGGAGATCACTCGCCAAAAGCTCTTTCAGGGTAATACATTTACTTTCATGTCATCGACTGTTAGTATTATTATTAAGATTACATTATTTTGTTATCTTGAACGAGTGTGTGTGTGTTTGTGCGTCTCTGTGTGTGTTTGAGAAAGTGTGTGTGTGTGTGTGTGTGTGTGTGTGTGTGTGTGTGTGTGTGTGTGTGTGTTTGAGAAAGTGTGAGTGTATGTGCGCGTGTTAAGGCTGCCCACCTCCAGCATAATATATATTAATATATTAATCAGCAAATAGAAAATTAATAATCTGGCTATAAAACTCACAATATGTCCATATAGATACACTCTGTTTCAAACTCTATGACTGACAATAAAAGTTAAGTAAAACAGAAAACGGCTTGTCATGCACCAAAGTCCTTTGTAGAAATACGAGGAGTCTGCTCGCTCATCGCAACCTAGGTTAGATGTTGAAGACAGAAATAACGTCATGTTCCTAATCTTAATTACCGGGAATGATAATATTTCTCCTTTAACATACGTACATTTTTTGTGAACGGTAGGGCGAGTGTACAAAGTGAAGCCAGAGGGCTCGTGGCTCGTAAATATCAGGTGAAATTAGTAGGGGCGGCGCAAGAAGCGTAATTACAACTTGTATTGTTGGACACACCACTGTCCAGGTTACCATCTCGCCGCTACCCTCGCGAGAAGCGTAATTACAAACTGGACGCCACCGCCCAGGGCGGCATCCTATAGGACAGGGAACCCTAGAGTGGGGCGTATTTATAACACATTGCTGCCCCACAATCAGTAAAGTGATTTGTAGCATAACGAAGAACGATATTGAGAAGCGTCTCTTTCGCGTTAACTGTAAACGCATGAGAGTGCACACAGATTTTGGCGTGTTCAAAGCCTTGGGAACTGCGGAAAGAAGATACAACCATCTAGAACGTACCTGTTGAAGTCTGTATGATCAAAGTGGGATCATTACGACAATAGGACCTTTTATACAGAGGGTTCGAAGGTAGAAGGGCAGATTAGACTAGACTAGACTAGACGAGAGACCAGACTAGAGTAGAGAGAGGACATAGAGGTACGAGCTAGACCAGGTTAGGCGAAGGGTAGTGACAATTTTCCTGTACACTGCTAGATAGTCGTCTGTTCGACAAATGTTATAAACAGTGTTTCAGGAAATAGTTATTACCCTTCTGTAGATTATACGTCCTCGAAGCTTGCAGCATATTTGTAAACGTCATACACAATTTCATTGTTTTTGATGATGAAATATTTCAACAATATTATAGCGTGAAGTTTTCTTGTCATCTTTGACAAAGCCTATACGGTCACGTGTCAGAGTGGTGTAATCAGTACAACAACAAAATGTAACGCTGCTACTACACGTAATCTGACCAAGAACTGCTATGTAGCGTTCTTAATCTTACATGGCTGTGGCCTGGCAGCTTTCACTAGCTCCAAGACTCGATTTCTGAGTTCCTGAAAAGTTTGGATATGATCTTTGAGAAAAAAAACAAACTTTATCACCTATGATCATTTAAATATTTTACCCAGTCCCTTGCAACCTGGGTGTAACGCACCCGTACACTTTATATATGAGTCATTAAAAAAAAGTAATTTTTTTTTGAATTTGTGATTCCAGACCTTATTCCTTGGATAGCAATATAAAATATTGCTTAGAATTCCTATTGGCTATGTTCATGAACAAAGTAAAACGTTCCTTGACCTTGAAATTAGGTTTTCAAAACTGCCTAAGTCACAGACATTTTGCAGCTCTTTTGTAAATCTTGCTCAGTAGGCAAAAATGGCAAGTTCCGCAACACGTAAATAATTTTTTAAACATGCTCCGGGATAAAAGTCATGGCTCCGGGGATTAAATATTTCACAGTTATCCAGAGTATTGGACAGCATTACCCAAGCAAAACAAATCTTGGTGCCTGTTCTTGTTTGTAAACTAACTCTGTATCTCCGTTTTATGCTGAACCCATTTCAAACTTCTCTCCTGTTACCCAGCATTTCGCACAGATGAATGGTCCCTAGATATAGATTTATTTTCTTTTGAGATTTTGCGAGTAAAGACTCCCTTCCTGTTCCTTTATATGACTCGAGACAGCGTAGCTTATGCAAAGCACGATACAGAGATACAGAGCCAAGTTCAACTCAACATGGTGAGTATTTGAGCATAACTGTCCCTCCTGTTACCGGGGTATATAACGACTTATTATACAGAAATCTGATACGCCCTCCTTTGGTTAGGAAGTCTGCCAAGGTTACATTTCAATGGTAAAACAAACCATAACATGAGCTCTACCCAGTTAGTGATCGTCAGGGTAATGATGTACAGAATTCCCTCCTGTTACTTTCTCTACTGTTACCCGGGTTTTGGTAACAGGAGAGAAAAAAGGAACAGGAGAGAAGGGACTGTGCTCAATAACTTAACGGACCACAGTTTGGGTTAGAATGTGAGGTAGTCCATGCTTAATAGAGTCGCATGTTTGTGTTTTTTCAACAGAACACCTGAACGGTAATTTTTAAATTTTGAGTAACAGGACGGAATTGAGAGTAACAGGAAAGAATACAATATAGCAAGAAGGAGGGGTACAATAGCTAAACTGACCAAGTGTCAAGTTGAAAATGGGTCATTTAGGCACAAACAAAACTAGTTACTGTGTGAAAGATGTGTGTGTACTTTTTCAACACACTCCTGTATTGTGATTCAGTAATTTAGGTAACAGGATGGAATTGAGAGCAATCGCGAGGTAACAACAGAGTAAAATGAAAGACAAAACCTTCCATTTTTTCCTACATAAATGATAATAATAATGCAACCTACTATGTTCCACCAAAGTCTAGAACCTTCTAAGTTGATAAATGTGAGGCAGCGTGGTGGAATCAGGCTCTCGTTAAAATAATGAAATCGAAGAAAACAGCAGTTTTCTCCTTGCGTAGCAATCTTTATCAATTTTTTGTTCTTTGACTCATCACCTTTTATGACCATTTACAAACACATTCCTTGGAGGATTTCACCCAAAACGTTGATTAAAGGCACACAATTATAAATTTACAGTTTCCATTGACTCTCCAGCTTTGGAATTTACCAAGCTTTAGCGGCCATTTTCTCGCTAATTTTACCTCTTAAATAAGGTGACTCCCACCTCCTTCAATCCAAAATATCTCCACATCTATTGAAGATGGATGGGTAATATTTTTAATTGAAAGCAAGACAAATGAACAAGCTTTAAGATGATACCAATAACCCAATATGCCCCAACATTGACGAGAGCCTGATTCCACCTCGCTGCCTCATAGTATCGAAGAGTTCTAAGTAATTGTGATATTGCGGGTTTAAAAGTTCGAACCTCAGCTCGGTCCAATGTTGTGTCCTTGAGAAAGACACGTAACACGGATTTCCCATTTGGCTCCGTCCTTTCGGATAGGGCGTTAAACTCTGAGGTCCCACCTCTGAAATAATCTTACAAGGGCGTAAAACCTGTACCATTTTACAATTCTATCCAAAAGAGTTCTTAAAATGTAAGTCTAGATCTAGATCTAGATCTTTTTTTATTTTTTTATTTATCTAATTACACATTTAAAAGTGCATTTCGCGTTGTTGCAGAGACGTAGATGTAAACTGAAGTAAGAAATAAGAATCTTCTTCGCAGAAAATTTGTCACACATAAAATCAGCTTAGCTTAGAAAACGTCAACACTATGTCACTTATGCAAGATTTAGATTAATTGTCTGAAGGAGTGTTAGTGAAACTAGGCCCAAAACCTATTTCAGTAACACAGCTCTATAATTTCTGTTGGTAAGAGGAGAGAACATTTTCCTAGGAAGCTAACACAAAAGTTGCTGTTACGCTCTAATTTGAAGGAATTATGCTCAGAAATGTCACATTTACGTCTATAAATCGTTGATTCATTTCAACAATATTATTTCGAAATTTTTAATAAAAGTTCATTCTTTCGAAAAAAAAGAGGATCTAAAATGTGACATAAAAAAAAGACTCATATAGTGTTTAAAAAATGTCTTTCTCACTAGGATAACAACCTCACTTGCAGAATAAAAATGTATTCCATTGATGGATTGAATAGGAAGAATGGATAAAACTATACGAAATATTGATTTTGGTAGTACTTAGAGGTAGTATTTCAACAAGATTGCTATATCATACTTGCGCACACACATACGAACTCGGATCCAATGGGGATCATAATACGTCACATGTATGTACCACTAGTATCAACAAAAAGACAATTCAGAGAGTACAATAATCAAATATCATAGTCACAGTCTGTTGACAAAGTAGTACAGTCTGTTGACAAGGTAGTCACAGTCTGTTGACAAGGTAGTACAGTCTGTTGACAAGGTAGTCATAGTCTGTTGACAAGGTAGTACAGTCCTAAGATTTAGACCAAACAGTTTTTGCAGGAAAGCACTGAATATTTCTTGTAATAACTTTGCTGCAAAGGCTGTGGTTTATGGTCTCTTTTGTTTGGCAGGGCAGAAAGAACCAGCTGGGTTTTTAAAAAAAATGTCTGCCCTCTTTGTAGAATCATCCACAGTATCCATCATTTTCTTTTTGTATAGAGAAAGGCATCTGTTGGTGACAGGACATGATGAGGAAATGGAGTACCATTTTTAGGCAGCTTCATGTTTTTACTTCGGGATCGTGCCACAGGGAAAGGCTGAGAGTGAAGCCATGGGCTCTCTCAGGCAGTACTTTGAAGTAAATAAGAGCTCAACAAACAAACAAGAGTTGTGTGTATTACATCCAGTCGCCAAAAATATGATGGGTCAATATTTTCCTATGCAATACATATACGGGTGTGTTACACCCAGGTTGCCGGTTAAAGGGGTACAAATAGGTTGCCGGGGAAAGGGTTAAAACTGGACTGCGTGGTGCCCGTGAGCGCTGTAAGCGACTGATGACACGATTTCCAAGTTGTTCCTTCAGCCAGGTCAAAACACTTTCTGCAGTGTGAGGTACTGCCCCATCCTGCATCAACCACTGCTAACATCTTTCCCCATAACTGTAAGACCGCGCCATGGAGCCCCAGACCTGATAAAATACATTCAAATAATACGTCTGCAGAGACAGAGTGTGTTACTCCGTCTTTATCTTAGAACCAAAATGGCCCTATGACATCTTAGGAGCTTAAATCAACCCACTAGGCTGACTTTTTTTTGATCGTGCAAGTCTCACTCATTAATATTATCTCGTCTTTCTGTTGCCCAGTTAACAGAATTCCTGTTATTAATGTTTCTGGTCGTTAGAAATGAGATTCGTTAATAAAAGAAAACAGGTCCGACTCTGCCTCACGACTTGTCAGGGGTTATTTTCTTGGTACACTGAATTGTGATGTGGCTTGATTTTCAAATCGTATATTAAGATTATGTAAGTCGGGGACTTTGACAAGTCCAGTTCGCGGGTACGTCTTCAAATAGATTTCTTTGGCGCAAACTGTTTCCCCATTTCTTATATTTGGCACCTTACTGCCCGCCATAAATGGCTTATTCAAATTTACAGACATTCTCTCAACATAAAAAGCTCGTAACCCCTAAATTGTGCCACGGAACTAGATCTGTTAGCAACTTCCTACTCCCTGCAATAACAAGCTTGAAGTACCTTTGAGGCCTGGAATTGAGCGTATTTCCTTATGCAAATGACCTTTTTCTCGGTTCCTTAAAGATATGGCTGATTCAAGGGAGCTCGTCTGGCCAGTTCCAATTTGAGCAAAACTTGTGATGCTCGGATGATCAAACTTCATTCCTCTCCAATTTTCAAATTTGGGGCAGATCGGCACAAAACTGAAGAAGTCATTAATTATTTTCTTGTGGTCACCGAGTCTGTGAAAGTAAGTATATATATATATATATAATATATATATATATATATATAGATCTCTTTCTTTTTTAGATATATCTATATATAAACCCCCCCCCCCCAAAGAGAAAGAGAGAGAATTTTTTTTTTTTGGGGGGGGAGGGGGGGGGGGGCAAATAGAAAAGAATGTTGTTACAGAAAAATTCCTCAATCGCTGCTTGTCTCAAGGGAAGGGGAGTAACAATGAAATATATCGTGTTTTCAACCAACTATTCAAGTGTTCCTTCCCCTGACTTTCTTCACAGACACTAAATTTAGAGCCACCCTATTACGTCGCAGGAAACTGTTGGATCAGTGCTATTGTATTGTTTGTGTTTGTTGTTGATTTTTAAAAATTTGTTAGAAAATTTCGAATTGTTGAAAATTCAATGCACATTCAGTTTCATGTATTACTTGTACTTGAAACTCTCTCTCTCTCTCTCTCTCTCTCTCTCTCTCTCTTTATCTATCTATCTATCTATCTATCTATCTGTCTATCTATCTATCTATCTATGCATTAATTAATCTGCCCCCCCCACCCCTGTCCTGCTACCTCATTTCTGTTTTCTTTGGAAATTTATTATTTAGAAACACCGGAAGTTGAACTTTTACTTTCCCCATCATGGTGGCTTGTTTGTCTGCGATCCCGCCGCCGCTCCTCACAATAACACAGAGTAACACAGTTACACAGAGTAATGCAGTATCACACTGTAATACGCAGTAACACAGAGACACAGTAACACACAGTAACATTGTGACACACTAACACAGAGACACATTAACACACTATAACACACCAAGCACGATACACGCTGTGCACCGAGGGGGCCACCAAGCCTTTACATCGGCGCCCACAAACTTGTCAGTTTTTCCTGGATGATAAAATGACAAAAAATAAGTCAGACCCTTAGGATTTGCGGTGATGTGCGTTTTTTGTGAACATAAAATGTGCGAGCAATTTTAGGCTTTGTGATTCTGTTGGGATTTTTCTTTAAAGTGTAACAATCTTTCTATTTTGCCATAATATTGGGAGAAGGTTGCTGGATTGTGTGGGAAAAACTACGTCTCATTTTGAAAGAAAGATTGTGAAATTCCTCACTGTTCATCCGCTTTGCTCATGCCACCAGCGTTGTGTTAAATTTCGATATAAGATATTTCCATGCTTTTTTTCTAAAAGAGGATAATATAGCTTCAATTTGACAAAGGCTTTTGTTTTCTCCGGGGACGTATCAAGTTTTTCCATTGTCTTAACATCAGGGTGCCAGCTAACACGGTCTCTAGATAAAATCACTGTTTGTCTCCAAGCGGCTCATGGCAAAACGATCATCTCGGAGGGAAGCGGCCTTGAACTAAAGTCAGGATCTGGAACTCCTGACAACTTCTATAACATTTGGCTGGTATTTTTTAAAGGCTATCATTGATCAGGCACATGGACCATCTCCTATTCTTTAACAATCATATAGTGCCTAATGGAATAAATGGGCTGTAAAATTCGACTTATTCAGTCCTCTCTTGGTGGACTGTTATTTATATGTCAATGATCTGATAACCTGTAAGACTTTGAGATGCTTACTGTGTATATGATGGGACGAGTATGTCACAGAATCCTCTATTTTGGAAAGAAAGTACATGAGCGGGAGGGAAAAGTGTTGGCCTGAACCTAGCTAAGCTCCGACCTGCTCTCACTGTGAAGTACAAGCGGGCATTTGGGAGGGACAGATGAACTCAGTGTTGCTCGAAACGCTCGTTTCTTGGACTCTCCATCTGTCCAATCGGACATGGACGTACGATCTGAAGTACCTTGTTGATCAGTAAATGGCGGACACACACAGTCGCAGCAGTTCTGAGGGAGGAGGAGGAGGAGGAGGAGGAGGTGGAGGAGGAGAAGAAGAAGAAGGAGAAGAAGGAGGAGGAGGAGGAGGAGGAGGAGGAGGAGGAGGAGGAGGAGGAGGAGGAGGAGGAGGAGGAGGATCAGCATCGTGGCTCAGGTCTGGCGCCCGCACGACCGGGGTCTACCTGCTGCAGCTAAGCCGGGACTCTGTGGCGTACCTGGTCAGGGGCGGCCTCAGCACCCTCCTCTTTCTCATCGACGTTCTCGTCAACTTTCTCTCCTTCCTCCTGGAGGCCGGGACCAACATCCCAGGTGAACCGTCGCAGTGTTGATGAGATGAGACTAAAATAAGATGGGATGGGATGAAATGAGATGAGATGAGATGATATGTGATTGCATGAGATGAGATGTGATGGGATGGGATGAGATGGAATGAGAATGGAAGAAATGAGATAAGATGGGATGGATGGCACGAGATGAGTTGGGATGAGATGGGATGGGATGAGACGAGATTAGATGAGATTGGAAATAATGAGATGAGACGAGATTAGATGGGATGGGATAAGATGTGATGAGATGTGATGGGATAGGATGAGATGAGATGAAATGAAATGAGACAAGATGAGATAGGATGAGAGGAGAAGAGATAAGGTAAGATAAGATGAGATATAAAGGAGGTGAGATCTTTTGAGATGAGATGAGACGAGATGAAATTATAGGGATGGGAGGGGATGGGATGGGATTAAATTAGATGAGATAAGAGGAATTTGGATGAGATGGGAGGAGAGGAGATGAGATGAGATGAGACATAAAGAAGATGAGATGGGATGGAATGAGATAAGGTGAGGTGAGATGAGAAAAGAAGAGGAGAGTAGAGGAGAGAATAGCTAGATAAGATAAGGTTATACAGATAAGGTAACGTTAGGTAAGAATGAGATAAGATAGTTAAGATAGGATAAGATAAAATAAGATGAGAAAAGATAAGATTAGATATGAAAAGGTAAAAAAAGAAAAGAAAAGATAAGATAAGATGAGAAAAAACAAGAACAGAAAAAATAAGAAAAGGTAAGATAAGAAAATATAAGACTTCATTGTCAATGTAGGAAAATGTATGTGCAAGCTTCGTGCTCCGATCAGTGTCCTGGTATATCACAGCTGAAGCCATCAACGACAGTGACTCAGTGATGTGGAAGAAGTGAGCGTCTTACATAGGTGGCCGTCTTACACAGTGTCGTTGCAATGTACAATAAAACCTGCAAGACCCTGGATTAAACCCTCTCCAAGGCCTGACGTTATGTCCTTGGGAAAGGCACTTTAAACCAATAGTCCTAACTTCACCCTGGTGGGGATGGGTACCCGGCCGAAGACGGTGAAAGATCTTGTCAGTTTGTTGTTTGAGCGCTCAATCAGCTTACCCAGCAGACTTTAAAACACTCAGAAACATTATCGGCTTTACATTAAGCACATAGTGCAAGCAATCACGTAAGTGCGTACAATCAAACACAAACAAACTGACAAGATCTTTCAATATCTATAGCTGGGAGCCCATTCCCACCTGGGTGAAGTGAGGAACTTTTCTGTAAAGTGTCTTACCCAAGGGCACTACGTCGGGTCTCCGGCAGGGTCAGTACCCCGACCATTCGCTTTAGATTTTACTTCTTAAGAAATCTACACAGATCAAACATGTAACAAGTTCCTTGACTTTCTGTTTCTCTCCCTTCTCCCCCTTCCTTCCCACTCCACTCCCCCCCCCCAACCCTCAAATAACCACAATCACAACAACAACTTTCCCCACCCTCTTCCCCTCCATTCTCTCTCTTCCCTCCAACCCCTCTCTCCAACCTTTTTCTACACTTTTCCCTCTACCACATCTTTACCTTCTCCCTTCGCGCTCCTCCCCGCCTTCTCCACATCCTTCCCCCTTCCATTCCCGGCCCCCATTCACCTCCCCACACTCTATCTCTCTCCTCTCTCCCCCTACCCTCGTATATACTTCCCCGTCACCTCCCACCCCCCACCCCCCCCATCCTTTCATCTCCCCTATCTAACCCCCCTCCCTCTCTCCCAACACTCTCCCTTCTCCCACACGTTCCTGTCACTCCTGCCCCCCCCCCCCCCCCCCCAATGTCCCATTTCGCCCCACCCCCCGCAGGTTTCTGGATCCTCCACTACGCCGCCCGTGCCGTTGTGTTTTCTTTCGGCGTCCTCATGTGGATCGTGTACGTGTCCCTGGAGCTGCTGTTCTACCTCCCGCCAGTTTTGCTAGTCATCTACATCCTGTCCCTCGTCCTGCTCTACACGCTGATGCCATCTGTCTTCCACAAGATTCTCTACACAATGTACTGGGTGGCGCACACGTTTTTGCATTTTCTCAAATACGTAATCTTCTCCAATGATCCATAATCTATACCGTTTCTCAAAAACGTTTATTTTTTTCAAACAACGAGAAACCAGTGTGGAACCACCAACCTGAAACACAAAAAAACACACACACAAATAACAGAAAGAAAATGGAGCCAATAAATAAATTTTAAAACAAACATAATGTTTTAAGGACTTATTTCTTATTTGAAAACAAAAAAACAAACAGAAGAAAACATTATTGCCTGTGCTTTCTACCCCCACCGACTCAATACAGATTATAATTGTTAAAGAAGACTCCCGGAATCTGTGATAGTTTCTTTGTGCATTAGAATAAATGTATACTAAATATGATGTGCATGTAACGTCTCTGTGACGTGTGGAAGGTGATTTGAGAGCTAGAGTCGGTGGTATCAGCCGACCCCTCCCCCATTTTGTGCCCTTTACAAAATGATTGCAGGTGGTTGGCAGGTGCTCTGATGAGGTTTGCTCCTTCTTTCCTATCAATAACCTGGCATCCTTATTTCCTCTCCTTCCTTTTGTGTTTATTTTTCTCTTGTAACTCCTCTAATCTTCGGCACTTATATGACCTTATTGTGTTGCAAGCGCCGTAAAGCTCGTACAAAAACTAAACAAAACGACTCACATAACATTGTCCAAACCAGCGTCTGTGGTGTAGCGGTTAATCACTTTGTTTTCGCACGCGAGAGAGTGAGAAGCCCCAGTTCGATTGCCTCTGGGCGAGAATTTTGTCTTTTTGAAATATATCGGTCTTTCTGCAGGAATGTTGTTTTCCTCGAATTGACTGTGACCGGCAGAAATCCAGATGTGTCTTTGTTTTCCTTTTGATATAAGCGGAGATGGACAAATACCTGGAGTTGAGTGAGGAGTTGTCATATATTTAGTAAAAATTCAGCTTACTTTTTCTTTCACCCGACCTTTGTCCATTTTAACTATAGCAGTTTTAAACGTTTGTACAGCTCGTTCTGCCAATCCATTAGAGGAAGGCTGATATGGTGAAACTGTGATGTGTTGCACGCCACTAGCCGTCATGAAGTTTTGAAAGTCTGAGCTGGTCCAGGTTGGGCCATTGTCAATTACGACAGAATTTGGTAGGCTCATGACGGAGAACACATAACGCAGTTCAAGAATTGTTTGATTATTCTCACACCTAGCCACATAAAGTGGGCATCTACAATGACCAGAAACATGTTCCCATGAATGGCACTGTGACATATTTTTCTATGTCAGAGTCTCATTTTGGCCCCAAAGCCAGGATCTTGTCAAGGCGTTCTTTTTAGCCATCCCAACATGGGAATCATGAAACCACTCGAGAACATCACGTTGAGGTGATTGAGGAATCATGTCTCTTCATCCCCACTACAGGCAACCTCTTTCAATGCTAATCTCACTCTTTCTCGCTTTGAAAGGTCTAAGAGGACTGACGCAGCCAAGTGTCTTGTCAGGCGAATCATTCATTGAGTAATGAACATATAAAAATACATGTCTTAGTACAGGGTCTGTTTTTGTCTTTGTTGAATTTTTGTCAAAGTCAAGTGGTGTTTAGTCAATCAAAAAAAAGTCTATTTCTTCAGCCACATACGGTACAGCTGTTTGTTCTTGTAGTGGGAGTCTACTGAATGCATCAGCGCTATTTTGTGGACCTGGGCGAAACTCCAAGTGGTAGTTGTACGCTGATAATGTTATGACCCCCCACCCCCTTCCAACACAGTTGCACTCGAACTGATGCATGCTCGGTGATTGGTTTAGCATCACCAAAATGTCATAACAGAGGCTTGTGATCTGCTACAAAGGCGATTTCTGGACCAAAAATGTACAATTTATGGAATTTCCTAACTCCAAACACAACAGATAATGCTTCCCTATCCAACTGTGAATATTTCTTTTCAGCTGGATTGAGTGATCGACTTGCATAAGCAATGGGCTTCTCACCAACACAATCCACATGGAAAAGAACTGCGACAAAACCAACAGGCGAGGCATCACAAGTAAGAATGATCTTTTTTGAAGGATCAAAATGCAGCAGAATAGAATTGGATGAAAGGAGCAGCTTATCACCTTTGAACGCTTAAATCTGTGCTCGCCCCCATTGCCATCAGCATTCTTGATGAGTAAAGCATAAAATGGGGCAAGGCGTTGAGACAAACTGTCAATGAAGCTTGAGTAGTAGTTAATGAGACCCAAGAACGATTTCAACTGCTGTATGTTCTGTGGCGCTGGAGCATCCTTGATGGCTCTGACATTTTCCTCTTGTGGCTGCAGTCCGTGCTTGTTAAGACGAAAACCAAGAAAGTCAACTTCATTCAGAAGGAACTTGTATTTTTCTTTGCTGGCGAGCAGGCTTTTTTCCTTACACACTGATAGTACCTTGCTCAGTGTCTCAAGGTGATCTGTGTCGTTGGCCGCGGTCACATGCAGATCATCAAAATAAACGCACGTGTTTGAGATGTCCTGGAATAAACTATCCATCACTCTTCGCAAAATACTGAGATTTGAAGATATTCCAAAGCACAGCCTCTGGTATTCATAAAGACCTTTGTGAGTGTTGATCGTAGTGAGTTTTCTTGACTCTGGATCTATCTGGAGTTGGGTGTAAGCGTGAGAAAAGTTAAGCGTGAGAAAAGTTAAGCGTGAGAAAAGTTAAGCGTGAGAAAAGTTAAGCGTGAGAAAAGTTAAGCGTGAGAAAAGTTAACGTGAGAAAAGTTAAGCGTGAGAAAAGTTAAGCGTGAGAAAAGTTAAGCGTGAGAAAAGTTAAGCGTGAGAAAAGTTAACGTGAGAAAAGTTAAGCGTGAGAAAAGTTAAGCGTGAGAAAAGTTAAGCGTGAGAAAAGTTAACGTGAGAAAAGTTAAGCGTGAGAAAAGTTAAGCGTGAGAAAAGTTAAGCGTGAGAAAAGTCAATTGTTGAAAACATCTCTCCACCAGAATATGCACACAGTGTTATCGCGCTCCAGTACTGGCTTATTAGGTGTTGCCCTATCAGAGAAAGAGACTTTATGAATAATACCAGCCGATTCTAGTCGAGAAAGTTCTCCTTCTATGCCATCTCTAAATGAAAAGGGGGGCTGTCGAGCATTACAATGTTTTAGGACATCGTCTTCTTTAAGATGTAGTTTTGCCACACGATCGTTCAGTAAGCCGTTTTCACCAAATACGCTTTGGTTTTCTTGTAACACATGTTTTAGGTCATTTGGTACCTTTAGGGTGAAGATGGAGTTCCAATCCGACATAGTGTACGATAGCCAGTCTCTGCCAAGTAACCGAGGACCCCTGACGATGGTAAGTGGTAACGCTTTCTGATGACATTACAATTGTAGAGCACCTCCACATTGGTTTTGCAGTTTCAACTGCTCGACCTGTGTAAGTGTTGAGGGCTTTGTTCTACTTATAAAGGGCAGCAAGTTTGAAACGATTAAAACCATTTATAGTCACCACGGACAGAAACACGCCGGTGTCGACCTGAAATTTGACAGGGTTATTGTTGACAATGAACTCCACATCTATGGGTCTGGCTCTAGACCTTGAGTCAGTCAAGTTAAAAAGATGGAAGTTGTCATAGGCCTAATCAGCATTATCAAGTTCATCTAACATGACGTGTGTCTTATGTTTTTGTGAATTGCTCTGCCATTTCGCTTTGTTTGACGGCGCTGCTAGTCCAAACTTGGTTAGCTTAGGTTTAAATATACACGTTCTGGATATATGACCCAATTTAGAATAATTGAAACGCTTTTCATTTTTAAACTTGCAAGCAAGTGGGGCATGTGGACCACCGCAACGGCTACATGAGTTGTGAGATGTTTTACGTTGAGACGTGGAAAAGTTTAGCATTGTGTCATTTCTATGTCTGTCTGGGCCCTGAAGCTCTCTAGCTGCTTCTGCTGTCGCCGTTGTAGTCACTGTTACTTCAACAGCCACACGAAGTGTCAAGTCTGTTTTTGCGAGCAACTTACGTTGAACACTTTCATCATTAATGTTGCGTATAAATTTTTCACAAAGCTGCTCTTCCGGTTGAGCTCCAAAGTAGCAGTGGCAGGCTAACTTTTTCAGTTCTGCTATTACGGTTTGAATGTTCTCACATGAATGGCGTATTCTAACTTCAAAAGTAACTCGTCGAAGGAATTTAGGAGGTGGGGGTTCATGATGATTGCGTAGCAATGCACATATTTCCTGAAAAGATTTATCTGTGATGGTGTGGGGCATGCACAAGTGCTTGAGTAATCTATACTGCTGTGCACCAATAACTGTAAAAAAATATTGCTCATTGCTTGGAATAATAGAATTAGCCTCAAAGTAGAACTTTAATCTTTCTTTATAGTCTGAGAAGTTTTCTTTCATTCGTACAAATTTATCGATTCTGCCAAACAGTGACATGGCTTCTGTACGTGTTGTTTTTTATACTGTACTCAAAGTGGAACTACCTTGATCTGGACAGCAAAGAGCTCTGTGGAGTGAAGAAATACCTGCATAGCATTAATCTTTCATTACTTCACAAGTTTAATCTTCGTCGCCAAATATGTGATGTCTCATTATGGCTTGGATAAACATAGATAATTCAGCACAACAATCGTACACATAAATCAGCAACCGACCATGTTGGGTGTTTATGACACAACTGAGTGCAAACTTTATTGTTCATCCTGAATTACTTGATTCAGAGAAGGAGACATAACTACGTAATGAACGATAGTTTACCAAACACAGTTACTGCTCATTTAAGAGATATTGCTGAGATATCCAGTGTGACGTCAGCGATCTCACAGGTCAGTTGTAAGTTTATTAATGGTGCAGCCAGAAAGTAAATCCTGGGGTAGTTTTTGCTATCTTTGTTTTCGTCTTTGTCGTGGTCTCCCACGAGAGACTTGATTACACAGGGTGGGCGTGTCGTCTAAGGTGCTGGTGAGAGCTTACAGCTGGGAGGAAGAAGAAAGAAAATGATAATCAAATACAAAAGAAAAGTAAGTTGTAGACTTTTGTTTGCTATTTAACCTTTGTAAAAATGTTTTGTTTGTTGCTTTTTCTGTCGTGTTTCTTTTTTTTTTTCAACTTTACTTTAACGTTTACATTTCTAGGGGTTGGATGGGTAGGTGGTTTTTGGTCTCGTGAAAGAAGGATAGGGCCTACTTATCCCCAATTTTCTTTTGTGACTTCTACCCTTATGAATCGTTAACGTGCGCAACTTGCATGCGAGATCTTCAACATTTTACGCTCTTATCCAAGAAGGTTAAGTTTCCGATCTAACCTCCCTGCAGATCAGGGGTGTGGCTGTCAGACAGTAGTAAGGATCAGCCAGGAGTAGCAGTAGAAAGAGTCGGGAGTAAAGGAGAGAGGAGCGTAGAGGAAGATAGATGGTAGGGTGGGGGGAGAGGGGGGGGGGGAGCAGACCGCATAGCGGAACAAGAAGACAGGAAACGAGCACATAATTTTCGAGAAACAAAGTAGGTGGCCAGCGGGTGCTCTGGTGTGGTTTGCTCCTTTTCTCCTATCAAACATCTGTCGTCCTTGTCTCTCTTCCTTCTTTCTTTTTTTGTTTTAGTTTAGTTTTAATACAGGCTTTACGGCGCTCACAACTGCTTAAAGTTATATGAGCGCCAGAAGATTAGAGGTGTTACAAGAGAGTAACAAACATATAAAAGAAGGAGGAGAGATAAGGATAATAGATATTTGATAGGGAAGAAGAAGCAAACCACACAAGAGCACCCGCCAACCACCCACATTCTTTTTTGTGTGTGGTATGTTGCCCTTAAGTAAGTCGCTAATCTTCGGTAATTACATGCTCTGATTGTGTTTCAAGGGCCCCAAAACTCTCACTAAAAAATAAAAATTATCGCTGATAGGCTTTGAGAACGGATCTTTGATTAAAAGGCGAACATTGGACATGTAGCTCTGGACCACGAGAACCCCTTCAGTGGTGGTCAGATGTGGGTGACAAGGTAAAACAGAATGGTAGTCATGGCGCATCGTTAGCTCAGTTTGTATCACGCTAGACCATGGAGTTTATGGCTCTGGTTCGAATCCCCAACATGGGAATTTTTTAAACTGTGGTTGTTTTAGCATATCCTGACAGTGTTGAAAAAAATGTTAAATCTATTTAGTTTGGTTTTAGAGAAGGTCTTACGGAACACAGACAGGTCATAAAAGTACCAAAGATCAGATGTGTTACCTGAGCGCGACAAGCAAAGAAAAGAAAGAGGAGAGATACGTTAGATAGATGTTTGATAGGAAAGAAGGAGAGATAAGAGCGATAGATGTTAATAGGAAAGAAAGAGGAAATATATGTAAGAAAGCTGTTTGACAAGAAAAAAGAAGTTGAGATTAGTAAAATAAATGATTGATAGGAAAGAAGGAGGAGAGATAAAGACAATAGACAGGAAAGACGGAGCACGTTTTAACATATACAAAGAGGACACCGACAGAGACATGTGAGGCGACGATGGTTTGACCCTCCCCCCGCCCCCCGCTGTGTGGGTTGACCTACTTGTCGCTGCTCTCCACGTCCGCCATGACGTACTTCCGGCCCAGGGCCCGAGCTCGGCCGTACCTGCTCAGGTGTCGGGTCCCACTCACCCTGGGAACAGAACCAGCCAAAGTCACAAACAAACCACAGGAAACTATGTTAAAACAAAGAAATGAATGAATGAATGAATGAATGAATGAATAAATAAATAAATAAATAAACACATTATAGATTATAAATTATGAATGAATGAATGAATGAATGAATAACCGAATAAATGAATTGATGAATTACTGAATAAATAAATAAGTTATAGATTATAGATTACAAATAAATGAATAAATGAATGAAGAAATGATTAATTGATTAAAATAATATATATGAATAAAGTGTTGGTCAGGGCTATTCCGAGATGAATGGCAGACAATATCGTTCTCCAGTTACAACAGAGTCTAGGTTTCTCTTTTCTTATTTGTGTGTGTTGTGTTTGTGTCTGTGTCTGTGTGTGTGTGTGTGTGTGTGTGTGTGTGTGTGTGTTTGTGTGTGTGTGTGTGTGTGTGCCTACGTTCCAATGAGGATGTGGGAGTGTGGGCACGCGTGTGTATGTTTTACATTGGTCATTCAGAATTAGCAAGTCTACAAGACGTATTGTTTTCATGATCAGCAGAATGTCGACCTGGTTTCGCTCTTCCTTGTTATGACAGTAAAAGCGTGAAAAAAACAAACAGCCCCGAAATATTACATGAATAAAACGCCATTAAAAAATGGTTAGAACTCGTAAGAATTATTTTTGTAGTGTACGGCAAGCTAACATAAAAGTAGGCTAACACTCGGGTTAACCAACACAAAAGCAAGCAAAAGCAAAAATCGAACGAACTAAAGGTGAAAAGTAAAACAAAAACAAAAACAAACAAACACAAAAACACAATCATAAAAACAAACACAAAACTAACAAATAACAAACACAAAAACAAACAAACACGGAGACTGACCAGTCTGTGCCTTTCTTCCCGTCACAATCACCACACAGTCCTTGCATGTTCCCAGAGAAAGTGGCCCTAGGCGCCATGACCCTGGCCCTCTGGTCCCCGTCAAACTGCACGATGGCGTCACAGGGCAGACGCACGCTGATGACACCACCAGCGGAAGTGACGTGGAAAGACCCCTGGTCCTGGGGTACCGATGACAACCGTCCGTTGATCTGAGAAAAACATTGTTATTGTTACTGTTAATGTTCTGCATCCTCACCTCCCCTAAGAAATTTTTAACAATAATATTGGGTTTAATCAATCAAAAAGAAACCAAAAAACAACAGATAAAAAAAGAAACAAGAACAAACCACCTCCCTAAAAAACAACCACCCCCCTTCCCCGCAAATCCCCAACCCAAAAGCAAAAACAAAACAACGATTATAACCCAACATAGAAAAAACAAAAGTCAAACAAAACAGCTACCTCGGCTCGACCTGTGGCGGCCAATCTGGGCTGAAAGGGGCACAACAGCTATGGCGATTGACGGACACACTTGGAAAACGTTTCCTCGAGAGATTCGAACACACGTCTACTGTGCAAGGCAAGACATCAAAACTAACGTCACAATGATAAACACGGTTTACAACAAACCTTTCTTTCAGGCAGGCTACAGCAATATACGTGTATACTGTGTACACTTTAGGCTTCAAGGTTAGAAAAACAAAACGAGTGAACAAGAAGATCCTTAAGACACTTCAACAATTCGTTTAGGTCCCTCAACAATCATGTGTACCTGGTGGCGTCGGTGGCCTAGTGGTTAGGCTCTCGGACTTGCAACCGTAAGGTCGTGGGTTCGAATTCCGTCAGGGACCCGACGTTGTGTTCTTGGGAAAGGCACTTTGCACACATTTTCCTCACTTCACCCAGGTGGAAATAGGTACCCGGCTATAGACAATGAACGATCTTGTCAGTTTGATAGTGTTTGAGCGCGTGAAATCCGCAGCTTGCACTGTATGCTTCCGCGGAAGCCGAGAATGTTTCTGAGTGTTCTCTGAGGGTCTGCTGGGGTAATAATAGTTGTAAAGCGCATAGAGCATGCTCTTGAGCATGGATATGTACTATATAAACGCATTTATTATTATTTATACCTTTGTGTAACAATTCGCTTACGTCCCTCAACGACCACGTTTACCTATATGACTGTATTGTTTTACATGGGAGGTGGATTTTTACGACCATACAGACCAGGACACCCAATTAAAAGACCAGACGAAAATAAACTGTCCCGCATGAGAATCAAACCCACGCCTTACGTGTGCAACGGCAGAACATCAGTGAGTTGGGGGAAAATACCAAGTCATCCGCTCAATACTACAGAAGACCTGCACTTGTCCCTGCCACTTCCTGCCAGATCTGGACGTTAGCAGCTCCTGCTAGATCTCAGGGGAATTACTTCTCCTTTTTGTTTTAGTAAGAGTTTTACGGCACTTGCAACACACTTGGGTCATATAAGTGCCGAAGGTTAGATGTGTAACAAGCAAGTAACAAACACGAAAAAAAGAAATCGGAGAGATACGGACGATACGGAAAGAAGGAGCAAACCACACCAGAGCACCCGCCAGCCAGCCACAGTCCATCTCCGATAGAACTAAGACAAGTAGCCTATTACCCACAGGTAAACGTGATCTTTGAGGGACGTAAACAGAATGTTACAAATAGGTAAACGTCATCTTTTTTAGATTCCCTGCTTTTTTTTGGGGGGGGGGGGTAAGTTCCGGATGAAGCCACGTTTTGTTTTAGTCAGGTTTGATGTTTCAACTTGCCAGAACGATGCCAGATTGTCCAATGTGTGCCGTGTCAGCAGCGACGATGACGTCAAGGCTCTGTGTGAAGGCTCCCCGTGTGTAGAGGGAGTCGGGTCTGCGCCGGTTGTGAACCTGCAGTCAGAGAAAGGACCCCTTTAGGCATGGAATTGTTTGTTTGTTGGATATCAGTATTTATTTGTTTATTTATTTATTTATTTATTTACATGTATCTATTTATTCATTTGGTTAAGCACTTCCCCTTCCTGAGTCTACCACAAAGCATCTATCTATCTATCTATCTATCTATCTATCTATCTATCTATCTATCTATCTATCTATCTATCTATCTATCTATCTATCTATCA
>NW_004797914.1:381946-384507 GCF_000002075.1 Aplysia californica | reverse complement strand
ACAATGAAGTACCTCTCTCACCTCTTACCCCCCCCCCCTCATCTAATTAAAAAAACGCCCCCCCTCCCCAATACCAAAAATAAAAAATTCCCAAACAGAACAATATAAAACCTACACAAAAACACCCACCCCCTTCCCTTTCCACCCAAACAAACACCCTTAGTTCCAGTGGTGTGAGCCAACCTACCAGCACTCGGAAGCTACACTCGTCCTTGACCCCAACACTCTCTGCCATGACGAAGCTGCACTCGTAGGTGAGGTCAAATGTCGCGTTGTCGAACGTGCGATAGTGAGGGTCACCCTTCACGTCACACACACACAGATCTACAGAGGGATAGGACAGGTTGTCACACACACACATGCATACAAACACACACACACACACACACACACACACACACACACACACACACACACACACACACACACACATCTACAGGGGGATAGGACACTCGACAAACATGCTCCCGTAGTCACTCGTAAGATTTCACAAAGACCAGCATCTCCGTGGTTAACTCTCGAGATCAAAGAGGCCAAAAAACAACGAAGGAAAGCGGAGAGACAGCTTAGAAAGACAGGCCTCCACGTCCACAAACAGATTTTGGCAACTGAACCAAACAACCTCAACACCCTGATTGAAAACAACAAGAAACAATTTTATCTTAACAAGTTTCAAAATGTAAACTCCCGCAAGGAGCTTTTTCGATTATCTGAACAATTATTGGGAAGGGAGAATTGTACACGGTTTCCACTTGGAACTGATAAAGAACTTTGTTGTAATTTTCTGCATTTATTCAATGACAAAATTGAAAGAATAA
This sequence comes from Aplysia californica, assembly GCF_000002075.1. Lineage (NCBI taxonomy): Eukaryota > Metazoa > Mollusca > Gastropoda > Aplysiida > Aplysiidae > Aplysia > Aplysia californica. The sequence goes on along the minus strand of NW_004797914.1, from coordinate 383,689 downwards.
GAACTGATTTAGACTCTGATATGTCAGATGTAAATACAAATATAGTTGTTGATGAAAATCTTGCAATTATGAACAAATCAACATTGAGTGAATTTAAAGTGGTATCAGAGAAAGATGTCATTAAGTATATCAAAGAGTCCCCCGCTAAAACATGCGACTTAGACCCAATACCCACTTCATTGTTAGTTACGTGCATTGAAGATCTCACACCATTTGTTACTCGTTTTTGTTAATATGTCACTCACCACTGGAATTGTACCTGATCTTTTCAAACAAGAGATTGTAAAATCTTTACGTAAAAAACAAGGTCTTGATGAAAACATGTCAGTGAAAATTGGCAATGATGTGTCAGATATGTTACCTCTAAAGTATGGAGTTCCTCAGGGTTCGGTCCTTGGTCCTGTCATCTTTACAATGTACACGCAAAGTCTGTCATCAATAATTTTTTATATGCCCTCAATTACCATCTTTATGCAGACGATACACAGCTGTATGGATTCACTACAACTGACAATGTACACAATCTCATAGATATAATCGCCAGATGTATCAATGATATAAGAAAATGGATGCTCAAGAACAAATTAAAAATAAATGAGGATAAGACCGATATATTAATTCTTCGTGGCAGCGCATGCAATGAAAGCGACAATATCAGAATAACATCAGTGGCCACGAAATATCAGCCCAAACTAAAATTAAAAATGTTAGGTGTAGTGCTAGATCAAGATATGTCAATGAAATCCCATGTATCCAATCTTTGTTAAAATCAATATCTCCAACTGAAGAAAATAGGGAGCATTCGAAAATATTTATCTGTTGGTGTCACCAAAACTTTAATAACATCACTTATATTGTCAAGGATTGATTATTGCAATTCCTTACTGGCTGGTGTACCTGATGAACAGTTACAACAACTAAAAAGAGTACAAAATATTGCGGCCAAAATAATTACTAACAAACTAAAGCATAATCATGTGACTCCTATTTTAAAAGAACTACACTGGCTCCCGGTGAAAGAGCGTATCATTTAATATATAAAATCTGTATAACTTGCTACAAGTTCTTACATGATTTATCACCTGACTATCTAAAACAGTTTTTAACACCCTATGTACCTCCTAGAACGCTCAGATCATCACGTGAAAAAACAACCTTTGTTAAACATAAAATAAATTACAAATCATATGGCCCACGCTCTTTTTCATATTTTGCTCTACTTGTTTGGAATAGGCTTCCAAAAACTATCAGAGAAGCAGAAAATCTAGAAATTTTAAAGAAGAAACTAAAAGCATTTCGATTTTCATCATATTTCGATTAGACAGAATTTATCCAAGCTGTAGATCGTTGTGTGTTTGTATGTGCGTATGTGCTAATGTACGTATGTGTGTATGTGTGTATGTGTGTACCACGTGCGTGCTTTAATATGTGTGTGTACGCGTATGTAGCACTATGTGCCTTTAAAATTGATTTGTAAATCCATAACATGTATCATGTTAAGCGCATAGAGCATCGCATAAGTGGATATGCGCTATATAGATGCAATCCATTATTATTATTATTATTATTATTATTATTATTATTATTATTATTATTATTATTTTTATTTTTATTATTGTGACACACACACACATACACACACACACACACACACACACACACACACACACACACACACACACACACACACACACACACTCATAGATTTACAGGGGGGATAGAAGAAGGTTGTCACACACACAC
>NW_004797914.1:372158-380904 GCF_000002075.1 Aplysia californica | reverse complement strand
CCCCCCCTCCCATACATTGCCACCAGAACCTCACCGGCCTCTGAGACAGCCACATCCATGGTTGGTCCAACATCCGGGTCTTTCTTCGCCGGTTCCTCAACCACTGGTGAGGGCTGGCCGCCTATCGGAACCTGGAATTGAGGGTTTTCGGTGGATTCGGGTGTTTTAATCGGTTCTTGGCGTTCGGGTGACTTAGATATACCAACCGATTCTTGAATTTCAGATGACTGTGTTGTACTGAATGGTTCCTGAATTTCATGTGATTGATATGTATCAACCGGTTCTAAGGGTTCAGGTGATTGAGGTATGCCAGCTTGTTCTTGGACTTGGGGCAATGGTGCTGTTGTAACCGAATCTTGTGTCTCTGGGAATTGGGATGTTTCAACCGGTTCTTGGGGTTTGGGTAAAGTACCAATCGGTTCTTGAACTTGAGGTGATTGGGACGTTTCAACAGGTTCCAGGGATTGTGGAGAATCCACAGGTTTTCTATCTTCGGGTAATTTGGGTGTATTTACCGGTTTTTGTAATTCCGGAGTCTGGACGGAATCAAGGGGTTGACTGGTTTCAGGATTTTGTGGCGAATCTACCGTGGGTTCGGGATTATGAGACTGGGTTGTTTCAATCGTTTTTTGAGGGTTAGAGGGATTCGTGGAGACTACTGGTTCTTGGGGTTCGGGGGACTTGGTTATTTCAACCGGTTCTTGGGGTTCGGGGGACTGGGTTATTTCAACCGGTTCTTGGGGTTCAGGGGATTGGGCTATTTCAACCGGTTCTTGGGGTTTAGGATCCAGGGCTGTTTGTTTTGGTCCCTGGGGTTCGAGAAACTTTATGGTGTCGATCGGTTTGTTAGGGTCTGTGGACTGAGGCTCGTCTACTCGTTCTTCTGGCTCAGAGGGGCCTTTCTTGAGGTTCACTGGGTGCATGAAGAAACCGTCGTCTGGTCTGGCGTTCTTCAAGACCTCTATGGGGGTTTTTTCATGAGGAGAAGGAGGAGGAGTGGACAAAGGGACTTCCCCCGGTTTGAGAAGATTTTCCTCTTGAAGAAGTGTGATAAGAACCTGGAAGTCTCCATCCGGTATATGGGCACGGACTGTATTCACAATATCTGGGACCTTGTCTTCGGGGACGTTTAAGAACATCTTAAATAGGAACTCTGGAGAGCTGAGCTCAGGGGATGTTGTCTTGGTCTGTGAGAGGAACAAGGACAAATTGAAGTCCGGATACTTCTGGCTGATGTCTGCGACCAGCTGGGGCCTGACTTTGGCGGGAACCTCAGCCACGGTAGATTGCACTATCGTCTGGATGTCAAAATCTGGGAACTGCAACTTGAGGTCGAGGAGGAAACGAGGCAGGTCGAAGCCGGGGAGCTGGGTGTATACTTTGGCGACTGTGCTTGGTATTGACGGTTTCGTCTCGTACTTGGTGAAAGTAACGAGGAGTTGGTTAATGTCGATCTCTGGGTACCGGAGGCCCAACTGTACCAGGAAGTTTGGTGCGTCAAAATCTGCCGTATTTGAATGCATTTGAGCTATGACTTCTGGTCGTTGTAGTTCTGGGATGTCAGAGAAAATATCCAGCCACAACTTTTCATTGTCTGTTTCTGGGTATTGCAATGTGAGCTTCATTAGGAAATTGGGCAATTCAGGTAGCGGAATGGTCTTTATGGCTTGTCTCAGAGCTCCAGAAAGCTTTAGATTGGGAGTGCTTTTGAGAAAGTCAAGTAAAAACTGGACAATGTCTAGATCAGGTTGCTTAGCTGTCAGATCAACCACGATCTGAGAGAAAGGAAAGTCGGGCAGTATGGCGAACAAGGAAGAAAAAAATTCAGGCAGATCGCCTGACGGGATCAACTCGACTAATGGAAGCAAAATTTCTTTCATGTTGACATCAGGAAACTTTGCCACAAAGTCGAGGAGAACTGAGGGGAGTTGGAAATCGGGTACAACAATAACCAGATCTGAAAGGACTTGAGAAATTTTCCCTGTGGGCAGACTGTGCAACAGTTGGGGCAGGTCGGTCGTGAAAGTCTTGACGTCAGTAGACATTTGAGAAAATAACGATAGAAGATCTACTGTCGGCACACGTGGAAGGATCTTTCCTAAAACAGAGATGTACTCGGCTCTAGGGAGGCCCGAAGCGACAGACACAACGAGCGAGGAGAAGTCAATGTCTGTGAATTTTAGTTTTACATCGAGCAAAAAGTTTGAAAGGTCAAACTTGGGTAGTTTCCCCCTGATGTTCAGGATTGTCGTTATTGTTTCTTCTGGTGTCCGGAAGTTGAACAAGGGGAGAAGCAGGTCCTGGGCGCTGATGGTAGGTCTAATGGAAACAAGTTTTTCTAAAGCAGCAGAAAGTTTGAAACTAGGAATCTTTGAAGACAAATGTAATAATGTCTGAAGTAGGTCATCAACAGGTTCGTTTTCAAACAACAGAGCAAAAAGACCGTAAAAATCAAAGTTCGGTGACGATATTTGCACCTTTTGAAAAATGTAAGGCCAATCAAGATCCGGGAATTTCCCGTAAATCGACGACACAAAATTATTAACGACTTCTTTCCCACCTGAGGCTATGAGTGAGCCCAGAAACTCTGATGAGTTTGGAAGCTGAGGTATGGCATCAATGAGGGCATCGACAAGAACAGAGTTGGGGTGGCTATTTATGGCATTGAGAGAGAAACTAAGGAGACCGTCACTAGGCAGGAGCAGCATCAGGTTTTTTGTTAGAGAACCAACATCTAGATATGGAATCTGGGACTTTAGATCCACGAGTAAAGAAGGGAGCTGGAAATTCGGCCATGTTAGGCTTACCTCAAACAGGAAACTTGGGAGATCGATACGTGGGAGGTGGACAGATAGATCTAACAAAACGTTGTGTTTGTCTGTCGCTGGGAGCTGGATGCTTGGCAGAAGAGACTTGAAATAGGACAAGACATCGATGTCTGCGAACACCTTGGGCAGTTGAATCAGGAGCTCCTTAATTCTTATAGGATCGTTCAGCCTCGACACAATCTGTGTAAGTTCTAGTTTTAGATTAAAATCTGGCAGTTTTGTTCTCAACTGGAGGAAAAGAGACAATATTTTGTCCACCGTGAAATCTTTCAAGGATGGACCGAGATCAAAGTCAGGAAATGTTAGCTTGATGCTAAACAGAAACTCTACCCAGCTCTGAAAGTCAAGAATTTTCAAGAGATCGGAAACAAATTCATCAAGAGACAGCCCTAATGTTTTGAAGTTTGGAGTCGAAAGTTGCAAAGCGATGTCTGGAATAGAAAGTCTTAAGAGCCCAAATTCTAGAATTGCTTTGAAATTGATCTTATCCAATTTTGGCTTGAGCCCCAAAAGGAAGCTGAAAAAATTCTCCGGTGCCATTTCGGCTATGAGGGAAACCAGAGGCTTTTTCCCGTCCACGCCTGGGGATATCTCAGAAATCTGTGACAGTAACAGATTCTTGCTGTCGTCAGGTAACTTTTCCAACAGACGTAACAGAATCTTCCCGATATCTAGATCAGGCATGGAGGGAAACAAATCCCAGATGAGCTGCAAGAGTTGGTCAGTTCCCCACGTCTGCCCGAGATCAACAAAGAGTGCCGCGAGATCAAATTCTGGGAATGCCAGACGTAGGTCTATGATGACTTGTCTGACCGAGGGTTTTGGCACTCGACTGACGGCACGTAATATGACAGTCGTCAGGTCAACACCGGGGTTACTCTTCAAAACGCCCCTCACATAATCGATAACCTGCTGGGTAGGAAACTGAACAGAAATCCGAGCATTCTTCACGTCATCCAGGTTCACGTTTGGGAACTTCAACCTCAGTTTTGCCAAAAAATTATCCAAGTCCTCACCTTCCAGTCGGGAAGAGACGTAATCGATAAACTTTTCGAAATCCAGGTCGGGGATGGCCAGCAGGACAGTGTCTATCAGCTGCCACATCTCGGACACCGGAAGTTGGACCGCTATGTTCTCCACCAGGTCCTGTGTGTCCACACCGGAAGTCTTGATATACGAGGCCATGTCGCGGATGGGGACAGTCTCCGCGAGGTTCTGGGCCAGCTCCTCCACCCCTTCACCTACTTTGTCCACACCGCCCTTCACCACGTCATTCAACCCATCGCGAATCTTCTGAGGGACAAAAGGGGAGAGCATCCCTCCCTTACTTCCCTTTGATGACGTAGGTTTAGATCTGCCTCTAGAGCTTTTACTGCCACCGGGTCTGCCCGATTTGGGAGGGCTTCTTCTCGTTGGTGGGGACCCATGCCTGGAGCCCGGGGAGCGGTGACTTGTGGGAGATCTGAGTCGAGGTCGTGATTCCTTGGGTGAACTAATCTTTGACCCCGGGTGGGATAACCTCTTGCTGGGCCCAGGTCTTTTGCTTCCTGGCCTTCTGGAACCTGTAAGATTAGTTTTATGAGAGTTTTGCGGCCCTTTCAACACAATAGGTCATATAAGTGCCAAAGATTAGAAAGTATTACAAGAGAGTAACAAACACAGCAAAGAAGTAGAAAAGTGTGTGGATGGTAGATTCTGATGTTTGATAACAAGGATAAAACCCCACCAGAGCACCCGCCAAACACTGACAAACCTGTAAATGGCGGGAAGAAAATGTGATTATTACATAATAATCGATCTTTTGAGCATGAATATTTCTTCTTTTGTGTAGGTGTTTGTACGCCCCCATCGACACAATTTAGATCATTTAGGAGGCCGGCTTCGGACCCTGCCTTTCAGATCCAATGCAGAATAACAGGAATACAATATCCCAGCAAAAATACCCATTTCCTGCATAAACTTTTCTCCCCACTCTGGAATTGAACTCGAGTCTCTTGTGTGCGACTGCGAGGGGCTTAACAGCTTCACTATAGACGCTAGTTACATTTCTGAGCTGTGACAGATATGGGCAAATTTACTTAGTGGATTACGTTGGTTTACAGAGATACACAACGTCGGACATGTAGGTAAACAAACAAAACACCGGCTTCATAAACATTAAAACGACTGAACAAAAATACACTGATAGATAGATAGCTAGATAGATAGATATATAGATAGATAAATAAATAGATAGATAGATAGATAGATAGATAGATAGATAGATAGATAGATAGATAGATAGATAGATAGACCGATTAAACGGACAATCAAACTGTCAGCCAGGCAGAGAGACAGATAATCAGACAAAAACAACGAACCAAGGGCAAAACAACCGTCCGACAACCTCACCAGGTCTACTCCCCGGTCCTCTGAGTCCACTCCTCCCTCCCGCCAACCTGGAGTGATCAGGCCTCCCACTGGCGCGAAAACTGGCGCGGGAACTGGCGCGGGAACGGGAACTGGCGCGGGAACTGGCGCGGGAACTGGCGCGGGAACGGGAACTGGCGCGGGAACTGGCGCTGGAACTGGCTCGTCCCCCGCCCTCCACATCTGGGCCACTGCCCAACAGGCCAAGGAGGTTGCCGCCCCTGATTTAGGAAACGTCACACGGAGAAACAGGTTTGAGTTGGAGGAAAGAGAAGCACATTGACTCAATAACGTTCATTTAGAGTAGGGAAGGAGCAAGACACATAGGCATAATCAACGGAGGGGACCCTGAGAAACTTCAACTACTGGGAAAACCACCCAACTAGTAAATCAGCTTAAATGTATGTATGTATGTATGTATGTATGTATGTATGTATGTATGTATGTATGTATTATGCATCTATAACACACAAACAAACAAACATAACAAAAGCAACCCAACCATTAAGAAGGAACAGCACACGTTAAAGAGAAAAAAAAAGGCTCGACACTTGCTCGACACAAAAGAAACAAAGAAAATTCAGGATAAGACGAGAGCCAGAAGCGGAATACAATATAATCGCAATACAGAGAGATCATAATATTATTATGAAAAAAAAAGCAAAGGAAATAGAACGGAGAAAGACCATCACCTGTCCAGAGGTCGTGCTCTTGACCCCACACCACGTGACCCCGGCGAGACGGGCGGACCTGGCAATCTGAGGGAGTGACCTCTTCTGGACACACCTGGACCACCTGTGGGGTGGGTGGAGGGTGGGGGGGGGGGCAAGAGGAGAGAGTTTTACGGGGTTTTTTTTTTTGGGGGGGGGGGTGATGATGTGTGTGTTTGTGTGTGTGAGTGTGAGTGAGTGAGTGAGTGAGAGTGTGTGTGTGAGTGTGTGTGTGAGTGTGTGAGTGTGAGTGCGTGTATGCGTGTGTTTATGTGTGTGTGTGTGTGTGTGTGTGTGTGTGTGTGTGTGTGTGTGTGTGTGTGTATGCGTGTGTGTATGTGTGTGTGTGTGAGAGAGAGTGTATGGCCGGTCCCAGGGCGCCCCTGTAGGTCTGATCTGTAGCTGGCTTACTTTGCGCCATGCAAATGAATAATACATGTATTACACATTACTTGTGCTTGAGCAGCGTCGCTGGGTGGTCTTTCTGCTATCGGCGGTGCTGCGCGACGACTCAGACGTGCTATTCAACAATGTTGTATAACACGTCTATCACGGAGCCGCGCTTCGTGTTCATTTTCGCCCAAAATTATTCACAGGTCATCAAAATCAGCAAGAAGTTAGTTATTAGGTGCTTTGCCAATTAGATATTGATGCTAGCATGAACACTTGACCACAACATCCCAAGAAATGCACTTTCTTATACATTAAATTTTTCAATCGAAAAGTTGACCTAGTTTCGACTGTTTGTTTACATTCGTACGTCTGTGTGCTTCTTTTAGGCTAGAATCTTGAACTGGATTCATAGTTCAGGAGGTGAGATGCACAGGGGTTCATTTCTCTAGAAAGGCCTAGATTCCAAATATAAATAATAATTTACATCTGATCTAGGTCTAGATTTAAAGTATTCACCTCAGAACCTTTCTAGATCTAGACCGAAGGCTCTCGTGACCCTACCCCCTCACCCCTTTTACCCCCTCCTCAGGGCATCTGACTCTTTCTGCATCTTTTTACTGCTACTCTTTAGCTCCTTCTTACTGCTGTCTTTCAGCGACACCCCTGATCTTCTGGATCAATCCTTCTCGGACAAAGGCGAAACATCTCGGAGGTCCCGCGTGCTAGTTGCGCACGTTAAAGATCCCGTGGTGGTCTAAAATCGATAAGAGTAGGTCTCCACCGCCGCCCGGGCAAAATTCAACATTTCCTACCAACTAGAAATGTTTAATGTGTCACGTGCGCTTATATGACCTTCTGCAGTTGCGAGCGCCGTGAAAAAAACTTATAATAAAATAAAAGAATCTAGACCTAGATCTACCCAAATATCTGGTGTACATTTTTAGTAAACAGATCTCGAAACAAGGGCTAGGTAAGAATGAAAGATATCGTACAGTTTGATGATGAGAAGCTTGGAATTATGAAAGAAGAAAAACAGACCAAGCGAGACAGGAGACAGGATTAAAGCAGAGAAGGCATATTGCAACTCTCACACAGTGTTTCCACAGGTCTTTAGAAAAGTCAATAATCAACGTCCTTAGTTTTTTTGTCAAAACAAAAATAAGGATAAAAAGTCACTAATTTTTGTCATCGGGTTGTCACGTCCTTAAATGGTCCTTTAATTTGGCAATATTTGTCAAAATATGGTCATGGAAATTGTGGATGATGCTCCATCAACGCTGTTGCATCACATGAACTTGACACTTGACAGTTACTCGCGGCACACACAGTACATAGCAAGCAGACCCGTCAATCGTCAGACGTAAACCCATTGTGAGGCTGTGCCGACACGCAGCTAGCGTGCCTCGCGCTAGCCCAGATACAGACTTACAGAGCCACTCTGGGACCGGCCTATGAGTGTGTGTGTGTGTGTGTGTGTGTAGAGAGAGAGAGAGAGTGAGTGTGTTTTAGTGTGTGTTTGTATGAGTGTGTGTGTGTGTGTGTGTGTGTGTGTGTGTGTGTGTGTGTGTTTTATAGTGTGTGTGAAAGTGTGTGAAAGTGTGTGTGAAAGTGTTTGTGCGTGTATGTGTGTGTGCGTGTGAGTGCGTGTGTGTGTGTGTGTGTGTGTGTGTGTGTGAGTGTTTGATTGTGTGTGTGTGTGTGTGTGTGTGTGTATGTGGGAGCGTGTGTGTGAATGCTTTATGCATCGTTATACATGTACATGCCTCATGTGTAAAAGAATTTATGTATTTTATTAGGTCGGTGATTAAGTATGTCTGATTTAAGTATGCTTTGATAGTTTGTCTATATAGAATAGGAGTGTTTTTCCAAATTCAGATAACAACTTCCACCCCCACCCCCCTAAACATTGTTAACAAATAATTTAAGATTACTTGTAAAAAAGCTAGTTTGAGATGAAAACATAAGGAAAGACACATGTACGGAAACTCCCACTTTGGCGGTCACTCAGAACTGGTGAGAAACCTGTCACTTACCGTGGTGGCTCCTTCTCTTTGATCCCCGCGGCCTGCCTGACACACCTGCCGCAGGAACGACATACGGAAGAAAAAGAATGAGAATTGGTGAAGTATCGGGTCTTATGAGAATTTCAACAATATTTGGGTAAAGCATAATGGAAAAAAAATCTTGTACACGTCCATTTCCCTTCTTCGTGAGACATTTACTTTTCTTGTACAAAGCGAGAACTGGCCTCTGTGGTCAAAAGCTTTGGTGTCAGGCAGTCACTCACAGGAGACCATCTTTCGATTCTCAAGTTAGGATACTTTTTAAAATCAAGTATGCCAGTCTCTCTGCTGGGACGTATTCCTTTCAGCCCGGGTCTGTCTACCGTGATGTTGCATCCTTCTC
>NW_004797914.1:334658-367158 GCF_000002075.1 Aplysia californica | reverse complement strand
TGGATACAGAACAAAGAAATCCTTCAAAAGTGCAATAATATGACGATTTTAAAAGCAACACACCTGGTCCACGCCCAACCAGTACATTTCTTCTCGACACCTTGCGGTATAAGAGGACTGACAAAAAGAACAAAATAACCCCCCCCCCCCCCCCCCATAGTATGACAAAGTTCCAGGTCACAGTACGTGAAAAAATGTGTTGAGACGGTGAGCTCTTCATAGAGACGTGAAAAAATGTGTTGAGACGGTGAGCTCTTCATAGAGACATATCCTAGGTCAAGGCCATGACGTCAGGTGACCTAACGGTTACTGCCAAGTGTTGGGCGGCGTGGTGTTTGATACTCCGCCAGACACTGTCTTTACGGGCGGTCAGACCAAAGACCCGCGCCCGTCGTCCGGGCGAAGGATGGAAACTGACAGACGACACTCGTACATTTATCTATCTATCTATCTATCTATCTATCTATCTATCTATCTATCTATCTATCTATCTTTCTATCTATCTATCTATCTATCTATCTATCCATCTCTCTTTCTATCTATCTATCTATCTATCCCTTCTACTCTTCTTGGCTCTCTGCTTTCTGGCGTGAATCAATATTTTAATAACTGTGCATTCAAACGTGTTTTGTCAAATGGAGAAGTAGTTGATCGTGACTGGTTTGTATATTCTCCACGTGTTACCGACATGTTACTGGCATTGTCGTATGTCGTATATCTATCTATCTATCTATCTATCTATCTATCTATCTATCTATCTATCTATCTATCCATCTCTCTTTCTATCTATCTATCTATCTATCTATCTATCTATCTATCCATCTCTCTTTCTATCCCTTCTACTCTTCTAGGCTCTCTGCTTTTCTCGGTGTGTCCCGCAGTTCCATGACTGTCCATTTCCGGATGTTATCATTCCATCTCTTCTTCTGTCTGCCTTTTGTTTGCCCTCCCTGCACAATGCCTTATAGAATGGTTTTAGAATGACTGTTCCATTTCAGCTTGCGTTGCTTGACCAATGATAGAAGGTCGGTGTAGAGCCCAATTATATATCTTCTTCGACTTTTCATTTCTTCATAGATGATGTGGCCTTTGTATGGGATGTTAAGCAGTTTACGTAAGTATCTCATTTCAACAGATCTTATTCTGCTCTCCGCGTCTGCTGTCAGGGTCCAGAACGCATATACGTATAATTCAAGCCTGATCTTTGAGCTTTGGGCGACGTTCCTGCATTTATATACATGGTGTGAGCTGAGAAAACCTTTTCAAGTCAATTTATTAGGTCTAGTTGTTCATTTCGCTTCTGGCGACACCATCATTAGCAAAACGATGGTTTGAGGTGTTTCTTCTTCCTATGCTTATTGTTCCTTCATGTTGTTCAAGGGTTTCTGTCATGATTTTTTCGAAAAACGTGTTGTAGAGGATAGGAGAGAGTAAGAAGCCTTGCCGCACCCCAACTCTTGTCTTGAACCAATCTCCAATGTTGTTTTTGTAAAACACGACATTTGAGGCTTGGCTGTACACGTTTTCTATGATCGTTATTAGGCTTGCATTGATGTTACATGGGTTAATTGTTGCCCAAAATGCTTTGTGTAAAACTCTGTAATCTGTAAATAACTCTTTTAAAAGTCGATGACCACATGATAGAGCTTTTGTTTGTATTAGGGGTATTTTACAATTATCATTCCAAGGTAAAACATTTGCTCTGTTGTGCTGTAGCCTGCTTGTTATTCGGAAGTGAATATTTAGGCCTGTGGTTTGAGCCGGTTAAAGATGATTTTGGGCACTACTTTGCTTGAATGACTGATGAGGCTTGTTGTGCGGTCATTTTGCCTTTTCTCGAGAATTAGCGAACTAAGGTCAAATTCTTTTATATTCGGTGTATTCTCGCATCAAAACTCGACCAGATTTACGAATACGACATCGGATGAATTTTAGCAGAACGACAAAAACTGTGCAAAAATATTATCCAGGCTGAACTTGCACCACAACACGGGACTTGACGGAAGGAATATTATGTCGCCGTGGAGTTCACTAGACGGACTCCCGTCAACCATTTCAACGGGAAGGATGTGAAGTTTAGTTCTGAATACTGTAGTTGAGATATTATTGATCAAACTAATCTGCACTTCAACGGACGCAGATGCAGGTGGTTGGTGGGTGCTCTGGTGTTGGATGCCCTTTCTTTCTTACCAAATATCTACTATCTTGATCTCTACTCCTTCTCTGTTTTGTTTGTTACTTTCTTGTAACACCTCTAAGCTTTTGTACTCATATGACTTTAATTTTTGGTCGGAATTCGCAGTTATAGTTCTATTGTCGTCCTGAGACGCAAGAGCTCCCGTAGAGTGTGTCTGTACTTTGTGTTGTAGTTATAGTAGACGAAGAGGTTCACGGAAGCCGACACGCACTCACACTGGTATCTACAGCCGGCTAAAACTGTAGTTGTTTTTCCATAGACTCCACTTATCCTAAAACCTTTCCTCACGTAACGAAGCGTAATAATTCCCAACGTCGGCGCCTTAAAGAGAACGAAGATAACAGCAACGAGAATAACTTGTTTGATAACTCTTATCTCTCTGGTGCTCACGGAGTTGTTGTCAATTTGCACGTTGTCTCTCGCCGCAGTTCTTGAGCAGTGACCAGGAAGGTTTGGTCCAAGAGTACAACCAATCTGTTGCTTGTCGTGTGTCTTCAGTACACGAGAGGGGTAATGCTGCGTGCTCGCCATGTTGTGGTGACGAATTTTCATTGTTTCCTTCAGTTTGTAGATCATGAGACCCATGGACACAGTGACCACTACCTCTGAGCCAATGGTCACCACGGGTCCCTTAAAGTAATCAGAAACTGAGGCGACATACAAATATGTCTTGCGATGTATAAGTACAGCCTGAGTGGAGTTGTCTGCCCTTGTTTTGTAAGTGATTTCAATCTGAGACAGTATTGCCAAGTGCGCTAAGCCCATGCAGCCTATTATGCTGAGAATGACGGTAGTCTTGGCCCGGGTAAAATATTGCTTGAACCGAAATGGCATAACGACACACATAGACCTTGTGACGGACAAATAACACGTTAATAAAGTGGAGATATACAGGAACACCTGTGTGGACTCAGATGTAATCTTTAAAATAATCTGCGGATCTACGGAAAAAAGAAGTGTGTTTTTCTTATCCAGAACCTCCAGGCATGCACAGATAATTGTGATCAGATGAGAGAGAACGATACCAAAGTCACTGATAGACAGAGCGAAGAAAGACACAGTGACAGCATCTCGTAAGCGCACGCGGACAAACACACAGATGTTCAGGACGTTCGTTACGATTCCCAATACACAGGTTGGCGTGGCGAGAAAAATCAAGACAATCAGCGCTGCCATGTACTGGACAGTGGTTATTAAGGGCTCTGTCTTTTGTCCTGTGCTTGTCTCATTCACCTTGTCTTCCATCTGGGGAAAGAGGAGTGAGTACCGGTATAGAATTGTCAACGCAGAGCGGTATACTCATTAATAAACTATAAAGCAACAATTTACTTTTTGCTGGGAAAGATTCCTTTTGGTTTTTATCCGTGGGCTTTGTGTAAGCGGTCACATAATGTATGTATTGTTTCTACGTTCGGTCTTCACATTGCACGAATACCGCGCAAAACGTGTGCAAATTTTATAAACACTGGCACAAGGCTGACGTACATCTCAATAGAATGTCCAGACTTTGCAGAAAGATTTTTATATTATTTTTCAAGACCACAGGCCTACGTCACATAACACACTATTTTGTTAAATAAATTGTCCATAATGGAAAACGTACGAGTTGTACACATATTATCGCTTCTCAGGGGTCAAACATTGCATACCTGTCACTGGGCTGGGGAGGATTAACAATTTCCTTTGATGGGCAAAATTTGGGCAATGAAAATAAAGTGAAACTAATTTTTCTATTTTTTTCAGTTCAAATATACACATAACAAATTCAAAGACCGCATAGAAAGACCAAATTACACATAGCAAATCCAAATATACAAATGACGTCATAAAAAGGTCTAATACAACAATAGCAAGTTCAAATTAATGTAAACATAGAAATCTCAAATGTAACACATAGCAAATTCAAATAACACATAGCAAGTTCAAACGTAAATATGCTTGAACTAGAGTAAAAGGAGGCTAAGTGGGTGGTTGGCGGGTGCTCTGGTGTGGTTTGCTCCTTCTTTCCTATCTAACATCTATCATCCTGATCTCTCCTCCTTCTTTTTTGTGCCTGTTACCCTCTTGTAACACCACTAATCTTCGGCACTTTTATGACCTTTTTGTGTTGCGAGTGCCGTAAAAGTCTTACTAAAACTAAAAAGGAGGCTAAAAGTGTAAGAGGTAAAAGTTTTGTGGGTTTTTTTGGCCACGGAAAAGGTAGACGTAAGCCGTGTGGTGCCAGAAGGAAGAAATCATGTGAAACGAAACTAACAGTTAAACTATGTTAAAAAACGAAAATAAACCCACATGTTAAAACAGAAACAAATTGGTATGATACAAATCAACAAATTTCTGCTACATTAGAGAACTAACTGAGTGAAATCTTAAGCCACGTTTACTTTTTTTTACTTATTGTTGCTCTACAAAATGCTGTGGCTTATAGGCTTGCATTGATCTGAAGGCTGCTGCCATTTTCACTATAGTCACAGCTTGTATTTTTTGCTCCATCATCTGGGCAAGTGTGACCTTCCTTTGTTGGTGAGTCAGCTGAGTGTGCATTTGGTCTTTTGCTCCACCGAGCCACGGTTTCAAATCGTAATTCCAAATTCACAAGCGTTCTCGTAGATGTTAAGAAAAGGTGTGTATGGGGAGGGGGGGGTAAATATTTTTTCCCCAATCTATTGATGAGTTGCCAATTCAAGCCTGCCTTGGTGCACGAGCGTTGTTACATACAAAGCATACTTCGTTGTGGGGACTGTTGGAACAGTTTCTTAGAGGGATGGGTTGAGACAAAAGCTGCCATTTCCTCTACTTGAAAGTCGTGAAAGACCAGGCCACCCTCGTCACTGACAGTACACTAGGCCCCTATGGCACCGTGCGGTTCGGTCCTCTTCAACCCTGCATTACTCGAACAAAGCATTGAACACTCTGTGCTCTTCATCAGTTTCTCTTCGTTAATTGCTTGATACCAGCCTCATCGATGAAGGCAAATTCATACCGCTAAATGTTCTGCATCACCCATGCTGCATATTGATGTCAAGTTGCTTCAGTCCTATCTGAATTTCTTTCCCCGAGGCCATCCTTGGGATTTTTTAAATGGTGATCAATTCACCTTAAAATTAAACTGCTTATGGTTGTTGTCAACTCAGTTTGAGCACATCAAAATGCTTTTCACGCTGAATAATCTTTGTGGAGGATATTTGCTTTTGCTATGTGGCATTTGAACTTGCTATTGTGTTACATCAAAGATAGTACATAACAAGATAGGCCACTTCTCTCTTTGAGCCAATTAAAAAAGTGTCCTCAAAATTTGGTGGCGCCCTCTTCACAAAAGCGCACTCTTTGCGAACAGAGTTACCCTACTTGATTTATAAAAAATCAAAGTGAAACTAGCAAGTTTTGGGATAAATTTCGGAAGAACGCTTTTTTAAAATGGTTACCCTGACAAAAAAACCTCTTCCGGAGGAAAGGGTGATGGTTTTCTTCGTTTAATTTGGCTTTAGAATGAAAGGCTAGAGGTCATTAAAATAAAAAAAAACCTAGAACTCCACACTGAACGTACCCGAACTGCTGATGAACAGCAGTCGATCTGCGCACGCAAGGAGGTGCTATTCCTATTCTTCTTCTGGAAAAACGAAAGAGAGCTTCAAAACAGACTGCAGCGCCATCTGAAGCAAAGAGCATACTTCCTGCGGACACTTTTTTGGCTGAGTGGCCCATCTTGTTATTTACTATCATTGGTTACATTTGGATTTGCTATTTGTACATTTGGACTAGTTACGCACAATTGTGCACTAAAATTTCCTATTGAACATTTGAACTTTCTACGTGACGTGAAACTTTCTATGCGGCATTTGAACTTGCTATGTGGCATTGTATTTCCTATGTGTACATTTGATCTGAAAAAACTATAATTTCATGAATCCCCCCCCCCCCTTCAAAGTCTGTTACATTATACTTACACTGTGTAAGAAGTCCCCCTGTCTAAAACAATCTTTGTCTCCTCGACAATGGCCGGCTGTTTTAGACAAGTTTGTCTGCACCTTACTTTACCCTCATCCTTCAGTTCACCCACCTGCAAACTGATTGTCGTAAGAAAGGAAAAAGGTGACGGAACTCTTGGGCGCCTAACAAGCAATCACGCTGTATGTCCTCCCCGCTGATACGGTCAACATATGAGCGGGGTTTTTTGTCATTACACCCCCCCCCCCCCCCCACATAAAAACCCAACAAAAAACCCCCCCCCACAAAGTTTTGTGGATGTTGAGCTGGAATTAGTACAAGATTGAACAACGTCAACAACGAGCAGATAAGTGAGCTGCTAGTGTATTGCAAGATAAGCTTTATAGCGCAGAGACAATCAGGGTTCTTGCCCCGAACCCTCCACCGCAAATTACACTCCCTTTCAATGTTCCTAGCAAACGCACAAACACTCTACCCTTCTCTCCCCTTCTCTATCTGCCCTCCTCTGCTCCCTACCCCTCTTTCTTTCCCTCTGTTTCTCTCTACCCTTCTCTGTCCCTCTATTCCCCCCCCCCCCCTCTCTCCCCCCCCCCCCCGTTCCTCCCCTCCCTCTTACCCTCTCCTTCCCCTCTCTCTCATACTTCTTTTCTATTTTGAGATAAGTACGCCTTGTGAGCGATACAAAAGCAACAATTTTATTGGTGTACCAGTTTTAAAGATTAATGATAATGACACTGAACAGAAATCAGCCTAGAGCAAAACGAGAGAAGATTGTTCGTGTCTATTTCCGCCTGTTTCTGAAATTCAAATTGCCATCTTCAATCGGTCGTTCACCGCGGTCTGTGGTGTAGCAGTCAGGTACTTCACCAACCTTCTCGGAAGACCCAAGATGGAGACTAGTGAAGGGGTATTGTTAACATGTTGTGTAGCATCTCGGTCTTTATGCTCTGACAGACAGACTTGACGACTGCCTCCTAGATTATGTAAATTTTGTAAATTTTGTCTATGGTGGGATTATATAATTTAATATTGTTTTATTTATTCTGTTCTAGACCTCAAAGACACGCCCAGGAAAGCTGAAGATCGAAAGGAGTGAAGGAAGCTAATGGGCAAATCTTCAAAAAGCACCCCGATGGACATTCAGTCTACGGGATAGGTAAAGGTGAAGGTGATTATTACTGTTTTTATTCCTGAGTTGTTTTGATGCTGCTGTTGATTTGTAAATACTGTTGTTTGTTGTTTCCTATGATAGTTGTTGTTATTGTTGTTGTTGGTGGTGGTGGTGATAATAGTTTGTTTGTTCACGATGCTTGGTTTTTAAGGCTTTCTTTTTGGATGGTTTGTTTGTTTGGTTGTCTTTTTGATTGCTTATTTATCTGGGAGTGTGCTTTTTCTGAAAAGAAAGGCTGGCCGCTGCTCTATTTTTAAAGAAGTGTAGGGGGGTGGGTGGGTCGGTGGTGGTGGGGCTGAAGGTGATGGTGTTGTTTATTCAAGATTGTCTGTGTCTTGAGAATATGGAGAAGGATATACACCTGGCAGAGTGATGTACATAGCGGTTCTACAGTTGTAGAAAAGTTGTTGTAATGTGCACTGCAGGAAAACAGGTAGTTTTACGACAGGATCGTGTCCTTACTTTAAAGACAGACTGCACCCCGCCCTTATTAGTGGCATCGAGAAGGAACAAATTCCAGTGTGTGTCACGACATAGTGAAAACACGTGCTTGGCAATAAGTTTTGGACATGTATGGAATTATTGGTATCCTTTTAAAGCTGGTTCAATTCTTTAGATTTTAAAACAATAGGCCGTCTATCTGAAAAAAAAGTCGAATTTTTTTTTGCGATTGAAAAAGAATGGAAGAGTGGGTGGGTGCTTGTCCTTAGATAGTTAGTGAGAAGATGGCTGCCAAAGTTATGTCACTTCCAAAAGTTGACTGCCGTTGGAAACTGCTCAATTACAGGATCAGTTTTGTGCCATTTTTCAAAAAAAATCACATAATGGGTTTTTAAATTCGCATAAATGTAATGAGCCAAAAATAAATACCAAGAAACCCGCCCCTCCCCCCCTCAAACATCAATAAAAACTGTACAAGAGGCAGAAAATACCGGTTTCTTTGTTCTGACGAGAGCGTGACGTCGTCACGATGTCACAGTTCTGTTGATGCACGCGTACCTCGGTTATTTCAACTTACAACACAGACGGAGGAAACTCCGGCGAATCCATATTTACTTTTCTCTCTCGATATGCTTATACTATGCCTGAAACACCTATCTCATCTTTTCTCTCTCGGTATGCTTATACATGAAACACCCATCTTATCTTTTCTCTCTCGATATGCTTATACTATACATTGTCATGAAACACCCATCTCATCTTTTCTCTCTCGGTATGCTTATACATGAAACACCCATCTTATCTTTTCTCTCTCGGTATGTTTATACTATACCATGAAACATCCTTCTTATCTTTTCTCTCTCGGTATGTTTATACTATATATTATGAAACACCCATTGTATCTGTTCTCTCTCGGTATGCTTATACATGAAACACCTATCGTATCTTTTCTCTCTCGGTATGCTTATACATGAAACACCCATTGTATCTTTTCTCTCTCGGTATGCTTATACATGAAACATTCCTTTCTCCTGAGCTAGGCATTTACATTTTGCTAAATGAGCTAGACAGGAGCGAAGTTATAGGATGAGTTGGGGTACTGAAAAATCTGACTGTTTTTGGACTTGGAATAGATTTCCAATAGCTACCTAATTAGAATTACAAAGTTCTATCTGACATTTTTGACCGTTTTGAGTTACTGAGGCCATGAGGTTGTAAACCAAAATGTTCTATCTGCTCTATCAAAATCGTAAGTTTTAATCGGAGTCTTATCCAGATATTCGGATATTCAAAGAATTGCATTCGAAAAAAGCTTGACATGTAGTGAAACTCCAAATTTTTAACTTAAGATTTCTCAAAACGAAGTGCTGAGCCGATAGAACTTTTGTATTTCTAAGGGTAGTGCAGTTACAAAGAGTTCAGATTCCTGTATCGCCGTCAGGCACGACTCAAAGTTTTTGTTGTCAGAGTAGCCACACCCAGACTGTCGCCATTGGGAAAAGTACAATATCTAATGTTTTTACAATTTACAAGAGTGCAGACCCCCCCCCCCCACACCCCCTTTTCCGACAAATAAAAACAAAACAAAACAAAACACACACAAAAAAAAAACGCACAAAAAAACAACACAAAACGGAGTAGTTGTTTTGTAACTTTGTTTTAAAGATAAAAGATAATAAAGAGATTTTAAATCACAATTGTATTCTTTAAAACATGACTAAGGATGTTTTTAAAGAGTTGGCAACAACAATCAGATGTTCGGCTCTCCTGTAGAATTGTAAAAACTGCATATTATACACTGTACTATTGAAAATGACGGCATCAGATCTATGGTGTTGACTGAAAGATTAAATCTATTCTCTTGGGAGAACAGTTTCCTGTCTGTGTGAATAAAGTAGTCACGCAGTAGTGTC
This sequence comes from Aplysia californica, assembly GCF_000002075.1. Lineage (NCBI taxonomy): Eukaryota > Metazoa > Mollusca > Gastropoda > Aplysiida > Aplysiidae > Aplysia > Aplysia californica. The sequence goes on along the minus strand of NW_004797914.1, from coordinate 357,491 downwards.
GCGACATGACGGAACCAGGCGCTCGTCAGTCTTGGAGCATGTTGTGGAGTTATGTAGCTCGTTCATCTGCTGAGTTATTGGTATTGTTTTCAAACTTGTTTATCTGTCTTGCTTCTTATTATAAGAATGTCTATTTACCTTTAATAAAAATTAAGATCTTTGTAATTGAAGGTGGTGGGGTGTCGCCTGGTGTCAGAGGTCAAATTAGCGAAAAAATGGCGGCCAAATTCTGGAGACATTTAAAGCTTGTGCGTCTTTTGAAACTGTAAATTTACCTTTATTGTGTGCTCTTAATAAAAAAAATCCTCACAGAAATGTCTTTTTGAATTGACATAAAAGTTGTTGAGCCAAAAACAAAACAAAACAACAAACACAAAAAAACAACAACAATAACATAACAAAACAAAGACACCCCCCACAACGAACAAACACACAAACAAAAAACCCACCTAAACACAAACAAATTAAAAAAACAATCAAACAAACAAACAAACGTTCCCCCCCTCTTGCCCAAAACCAGGTGAAATAGCTCTCGGAGGAAAATAATGTCGGTTTCCTTGATTTCATTATTATGACCAGCGCATTATGTCTTCACGATGCCTCACATTATACTAATGTGGTTACTCTTTCAGTCTTTTTTTTTTTTTTTACTTGATTAAGCTTGTCTACCAACAATTGAAAACTAAATTATCACAAAATAGCACAATAAGCAAATAAACCATCTCTGTCAAATAACCATCCCATCATGAACTCGTGACAAAGGGAACGTGCCGCACGGTAATCATACAATATTTTCGTAAGCCGTCTTTCCGCGGTGGACCTGATTGTCTTAAATGAGTATCCGACAGTTCGAGGGTACCTTGTTATAAAGGTGAATTAAAGGTGAAATTGTCGGGGTTGAATGCCCCTATCAACACAATTAGGTTATTTAAGAGGCGGGGCCTACTAGTTTAATGTCCATCAACGAAACGACTGAGCCAAATGGGATCCGAGTTGAGGCTCAAGTTATGAAGGTGAATAACCTGGACACTTAATCTAACGGCACTCTTAGCTTGATTGCCAGCTTGCCCCTGGCTCTACTGTGACCCCACAGTCTTGAGAAATTGGAATTTAAAACGCGGATAATAGCCTTGATTTTATTTCTATGTACTAAGTTTTAAAAAAGACCAATTTTTACCTCACTGTAGTCGTTGAGAACTGAAAACAAAATTGTGTCCATAAATTAGGCTACAGGACGCTTTCTTCTTCTCCTTTTTCTTCTTCTTCTTCTTCTTCTCCTTTTTCTTGCTCTTCTTCTTCTTCTTCTTCCTCTTGTTCTTCTTCTTCTTCTCCTTTTTCTTGCTCTTCTTGTTCTTCTTGTTCTTCTTGTTCTTCTTGTTCTTGTTCTTCTTCTTCTTCTTCTTCTTCTTCTTCTTCTTCTTCTTCTTTTTCTTCTTTTTCTCCTTCTCCTTCTCCTTCTCCTTCTCCTTCTTCTTCTTCTTCTTCTTCTTCTTCTTCTTCTTCTTCTTCTTCTTCTTCTTAGGAGCCTTTGATGCAGGGATAAGGTGCTTCGCTGTCACACGCAGGAGATCTGAGTTCGATTTCCGAGTAGGGAGAAAATTTCAATAAAGTTTTCTGGGTTTTTTTACTGGGATGTTATGTTGCATCCCTCTTAGCCCGGGTTGGTCCTGGCAGGCAGGGTCGGAAGCCAGCCTCCTAAATTATCTAAACTGTGGTGATGAGACATAAAAAACTACATACCAACAACTTAGCTGTCCAATGCTTACTAACTGTTTACAAGAATACCCCAAAATCGAAAGGAGAGAGTGCTGGACGAGAACCGACCACGAAAGCAGGCTAGATGTAGAAAAAGATACTTAGCAGCAGGCCATCGACAGTCGTTGAGTCAAAAAACAGGAAAATGCCATGAGTACAATCTACAGCTATTCGTTCGTTTTATTTACTACGAAAAATCCTTTGACTCCACCGAACACGTTGCAATTTTTGAAGCAATGGGGAAAATAAACACGACCGAAACGTATACATCCAATGAATGATAAACATAATTATATCGAGAGGCGCCAGCTTGACCCCATGTTGACACTCAAGTGTCTGTCGAGTTTGTTATGAAAAGGGAGTGAGGCAAGGAAACCCCAAATCATCCAAACAGTTCAAAGCATCAGCCGAATAAATATTCAAAATGACATCTCTCAGTAAAGGAATTTTTGAGAGTTGCTGATGACGTGGCACTTTGTACAGGAAATAAACACCAAATGGAAATTAATTATAATATCACCATAAATGACGACAGAAAAAAAGACACTCCCTCCCCCCCCTTCCGAACCCCCCAACAAACAAAGTAGTAATAGGCCTTAACATCTAGAAAGCTAAAACCAAATAACGAACTAGCCAATCACAAAACAATTTCTATAAAAAAAAAAAAACATTGAAAAAGTGACGGGATATGAATATCTACTACATGCATTTAGAGGAAACAATAAACAGGAAGTAGAGAACAGAACAGGAGGTGAAAAAGGATACAAGCAGCTGGGAGTTACTTTAATAAATACAGAGAAATATTTAAAGACCAAAACCTGCCGATATCTCTGAAAAGACAAGTCTTTGATCTTTCATTGTCCTAGCAATAAGCTATGGGTACCAAACCTGGCCAATAGCCAGAAACATCTTAAACAAAACTAAAGACAACACAAAGAGCAATAGAGAGAAAGGTGCTGGGCATAAGAATACAAGACTGAAACATTATAAATATGAGAGGAAACAGGAGTGACAAATGTCTCCAAAGCTACACAACAACAAAAATGGTCACATAGGCAGAAAAACGGGGACAATTTAAAGACGAACAAAATATTTTCAAAATGGAGACCTAGAACAGGGAAATATTTTCAAGGTAGACCAGAAAGAAGGTGGCGGGACGACAAACTTCTTGTTGTTGTTGTTGTTATTATTATTATTATTATTATTATTATCATTATTATTATTATTATTATTATTATTATTATTATTATTATTATTATTATTATTATTATTATTATTATTATTATTATTATTATTATAATTATTATTTTCAGTATTATTATTATTGTTATTATTATTATTATTTATCATTCTTCTTCTTCTTCTTCTTCTTCTTCTTCTTCTTCTTCTTCTTCTTCTTCTTCTTCTTCTTCTTCTTCTTCTTCTTCTTCTTCTTCTTCTTCTTCTTATCATTGTTATTATTGTTATTATTATTATTCTTCTTCTTTTTCTTCTTCTTCTTCTTCTTCTTCTTCTTCTTCTTCTTCTTCTTCTTCTTCTTCTTCTTCTTCTTCTTCTTCTTCTTCTACTATTATTACTATTATTATTACTATTATTATTATTATTATTATTATTATTATTGTCATTATAATAATTATTATTATTACTATTCTCATCATTACGTTTTTCGTTATTATTATTATTATTATTGTTATTATTGTCATTATTGTTAATATTGTTAATATTATTATTATTTTTATTAAACAAAAACATTGAAAAGTGACGGGATATGAATATCTACTTCATGCATTTAGAGGAAACAATAAACACGAAGTAGAGCACAGAAGAGGAGGTGAAAGAGGATACAATTTATTATTATTATTATTATTATTATTATTATTATTATTATTATTATTATTATTATTATTATTATTATTATTATTATTATTATCATTATCTTTAATTTTTATTATTAATATTATTATTATTCTTTGTACTTTTTCATTTTTCATTAAAGTCTGTGTAAGGACGCGGTGGAATCAGCAGCACACCAATTTATGGGCATATAATCTTTAAGACTATTCTATTTGATTTTTTAAATTAAAAATTTTACTTTTTTTTGAAAAAGCAACTCCTCCAACGGGAATAAAAGTCGAGCTCTGTGTAGGCGCCTTGGCATAAAGGTGGAGATCGCCTGGTTTCAGAGATAAGATAAACAAGAAAATTTCTGCTAAACTATGGTGTCTTGCAAAGCGTTAGTGACCTTAGAAACTACAAATTTACATTTTAAAGCTGTTTTCCCAGTAAAATCCACGCAGAAATATGTTTTCAGATGGACATAAAACGTGTTGAGCGAAGTAAATACATTTGATAAAAATTATCTAACGAACGTGGAAAATATCGATTTCTTCGATTCAATTATTTTCATGAGCGCTTGATTTTACAACGATGCCTCACGTTTCTTATAGAGGGCTGTAATACTGTTCAGTATCTTGCTCACTGGAGGCGAGCGAGTCACATCTATAGAAAACTAATGTAGTGGAAAATGCAATGATGGTACTCCTTAGAATTATTTTTGTTGTTCTTTCATGGTGGATGTCATCTTTTTGAAATGTGATGTTTTAGTTCGATTGAAATTCACGTTATAATACCTTGGCGAGTTGTTAAAGGGCACTACATATAGGTTTTACTTCTTTGTTTTAAAAATGTAAACTACGAAGGGGGGGGGGGGGTTAAAGTAAAATTTTGAATCCATGTATCTTATTTTAGTCGGACCCAACCCAGCATTCTTGCTGGCTCTGTAAAATCTTTCCGTGCTCTGAGCGAACGTGGACACAAGCAGCTTGCCTTCTCCGCGCTGCTGGTGTGTTCAATGACCTGACAGACTCAAGCGCCGTAGTTTTTCACCAAACCGAACCTGTTTGTCGTCACCGTGCTAGCAAGATGGCACATCTCATTGTTGCTGCTTTTGAGTTAAAGATAAAATTTAAAAAAACAAAACAACCCCAACTATTTAACTAGACTATTAGCATCTCATAATTGTAAAACTCGCCATGCATGTTTCTTTTGTAACGGCCAGCACATTTCTGTATTGATTTTACCCCCCCAAAAATAGATATACATGCAGTACCACTAGACAAAATAAAAGGCTCAATGCATTTTGGCAAAACTCAAAAGCGTAGTGAGGATATTTTCTTTTCTTCTGTTATTTCAGTCTTATTTTTTTCTGTCCACTAAATTCTAATGACTGCTATAACTTATTGTGTGGACAAACTTCTCTTTGTCCAAACTGGGGTCGTTGTCCGATCCATTTCAGACCTGGTTCGTAAATTGTTCCAAACTGCTTACTCCTTCCACGTCTTCTTCATCAGCTTTGATGACACCCTCTAGTGGGAGATAACGGGGGAATAACGTTCGGAAAAACGATTACTGAGTCATTAAATTTTAGAGCGCTTTAGGGAAATTTGAAAGCAGCTCCGAGTCAATTGTGCACAAGAATTTTACCGATTTGTATCAGGTACATGGCTCGTTCTGGATGTTACTCACATAGGACAGGGCGTGGTCTATCTTTAAAGTAAGGATACGCTGATACTGTGCCGGTACAGTTCATAGATCTGTTGAACCCCTGGTGTCAGCCACTTTGCCAAGTGTATCCTTTTGGACATATTGGAGACAGTGGCATTCTTTTACAGATGGTGCCCGTCTCTTTATGCAGGATTGGCACCGTTTGGCCGGCGCGCGGCCTTGAAAACAATAGCGTTTGTTCTTGAAGGTTATCATCGGTTTTGTCGGTTTGTGCCACGCTGGTAGCTTTTGCCCTTCCCGTGGAGGGAAATCTGGCCTGCTCCCGTCCACCAAATCGACCGAACCGAACAGAACCGAACAGAACCAATCCCGAAAATGGACACCGCTTGTTAGGATAGAGAAGTGTCTACCTGCTAAAGAAAGGACAGCGGTGAATGAGAGTTGATTGACAATACAGGCGAAAAATGCCCAGAGCTATCTTCTCCCTCTTTGCGCGGGCTGCAATCTGTTCAGTGTTATTGCGATGGCAGAAGAAAGTAATAATATTATGTAAGTACATCCCCATTATAGAAAGGAAGTAGGGGAGAGAGGGAGAGGAGAGAGTACGTTTTTCTGTGCAAGTTTGAGGTGGAAGTTTTGGGGCAATAATCCTTATTATCTCTGCGCTATAAAGCTATCTTACACTACCCTGGCAGCTCACTTATCTGCTTGTTGTTGACGTTGTTCAGTCTTGTACGCATTGCAACTCTACATCACCAAAACGTGTTATTTTTAAAATAACCAGGCAGGCAGGACATACAGCGTGATAGCTTTTTAGGCCCCCAAGCGTTCCATCGCCTTTTTCATTCCTGAGGACAATCAGTTTGCAGCTGGGTGAACTGAGGGATTGAAGGTAAAGTAGGGTGCAGACAAACTTGTCTAAAACGGCCACACATTGTTTAGAAGAAAAAAAATTGTTTTAGACAGGGGGACCTCTTACATGGTGTCATAATAATGTAACAGAATTTATGAGGTGGGGAAAGGGGGGGGGGGAGTGGCTGTTTCTATAAGTGGCTGTCTTATACAGGTGGCTGAGAGGGGAAATATCGAGTACGTGGTAATTCTGCTGGATGTTGTATCCCGACAGACAAGGTCGGAAGCCAGCCTCCTAAATTATCTAAATTGTGTTGATGAAGACTTGAAAATCCGCATTTTAAAAGGAAATTAACGTCTATGATTTTGAAACTGGTAAATCATAATATTTCTGAGCGTTGGCGTCAGTGGTTTAGAGGGTAAGCTCTCGTGCTCTCAACTTGGGTCAAATCCCATCAGGGGCCCGATATTGTGTCCTTGGGGAAGGCATTTTACCAGATTTGTCCCAAGGGGTGATGAATACCGAACCATAGAAAGCGCAAGATCTCTTCATTTTGTTACTGTTTAGGCGCTTCACCGTCTGTTCGCACTGTATGCCTGTCTAGAAGGGTGGAATATTTCTTGGTGTTCTTGGAAACGTTGGTTTAAAAATAATAGATATGCAGCGCATAGAGCTTGCTGTAGAGCGTGGATGTGAGCCAAATGATTGTACATATTACGTTACAAGATATTATGTTCAGCCATCTCTTGATATTCTAATAACACGGCAGCCCTCCTTTCCCTTCCCTACTCCCACTTTGATCAAAATAACAATGAGAGCGCGACATACATTATATTCAACTGTACCCGCGTATCTGCCAAACCAGACACCGACCGACCGTAAGTCGTCCGTTCTCTCGGGAAGTTGACAGTTGAAAAAGAACGCAAGTTTATACATCAACAATCAGTGAAATAGAGCAGTAGTTTATACATCAACAATCAGCGAAATAGAGCAGTAGTTTAAACATCAACAATAAAAAAATCTTTACTTTTTGTTTGCTTGTATGTTTGTTCGTTTGTTTGTTTGTTTGTCTGTTTGCGTGGTAAGAATTATAGCCATTTGCATATCTAAATAGCGTTATCTATATTTTGGAGTAAGGGCCAATGGTCTCCAAGAAAAATGCCATGACGAGATGGGATCAGGCATTTGTCACACTTTGAGTACGTGGAGTTATTGGTGTCATCTTGAAGTGTTTTTTTCTTTATCTTATTTTTGATGAAAAACTACCCATCAGTCTAGAATAGAAGTCGAGATGTTTCCGGTTCAAAAGAATTGGGTTGCAGGGTGTCAAAGGCAAAATTAGCGAGAAAATCTTCACCAAAGTTTACTGATTTTCAAAGCTCAAGAGCCCTTGTAAACTGTGAATTTACCATTTTCTTTGTGTGTTTGTGCCTGTGTGTCTGTATGTGTTTGTGTGTGTGTATGTGTGTGTGTTTGAATGTGTAAGTGTGTGTGTGTGTGTGTGTGTGTGTGTGTGTGTGTGTGTGTGTGTGTGTGTGTCTTTGATTAACGATTTTCACTACCATCCTCATAGAAGTGGTTTTCAATGAACATTAAAGGTGTTGAGCCAAAATAAAAAGATATCTAAATTTATTGCCAATGAAAAGGAGAATGTCAGTTTCTTTGGTTTCAATTTTGCTGACGTGCGGCTGATTTCACCATGCTGACCAAGAAAATGAGAATTCAGCTGAAATCATCAATAGACAACATATTCTTCAAATAAGTGCATAATTTAATTAAATTTTCAGATTTTGTCCATTTGGCTGCTGACAGCGGCGTTCGTGTTTTCCACGGCTCAACAAAATCTGAGACAAAATCCGAAACGAAAGTGCACTTTTTGACTTAGTTCCTACTTTTTAAGTTATAAAAAGGAAATAGAACTTGTAAACAAACCTGACCTTAATCTCTGCCCGCCAAAATCGATCGAACCTCCGCGAAATTCTTGCAAAAAAACCAGTTTGTTGTTTCTATGCAGATGCTACGTAAGGGTAAACAACATGGAGCCTGGTATAATTAAAAAAAAGCCCTTCAGTGAAAAATATTCATCTAAATTCTTATGTGTGCTAGGGTGATATGTCTACAATTGGTTGGGGGAGTATAAATAAATCCACTGACCCGTTTGCAAGAGGTGACCCCCCCCCCTCCCAATGACGAAGTTTCGCACACGGACCCCAACTCTCTGGGATCCGTGTGTTACATATACTTTGGTGTATCTTCCTCTTCTCCTCCCTTCTTTCTTTTATCTTCTATCTCTTCATCCATAGCTTACCTCATGTGGAGCAAATCTTGAGGTCCTCCATCACACAGAGTGTGACGTGTGACCCGTCGGAGGGAAACTTGGTACCTTGCGGTTGAGGTGAGATCAGTCTGTGGACTGTCCCATGCCAACACACCTCTCTGGCCCAGGTTTTCCTCTTAGACGGGAGGGTGGCACGGCCAATGCCACTCAATCAGTTGGGAACTGAAACCGCTTCAGGCCCTGGGTTAATCTTGACCGGAGGGTCTTGTACACTCTCGTGAGGAGAAAAGCTCTGGGGTAGCCCTGGCACAGCTCTGGCAATCCGAGTAATGTGTCCCTTTGTTGGTCTCGGTCTAACCAAAATACTTACATAGTACCTTCACTTATTGAAGATCCTTCCCCAGCTCTCAACGTCAAGAAAAAGTCTCGGCTCGCGGAAGCAGGTGCGGCCTTCCAGCCGAGCAAACAAAATGGTATAAGGACCTTTACCGCGGCCTCTACCCTCCCTCCTCCAAGGGAGTTTCCCCGGCAGCCGTATGTGGCCATCTCTAGTGCAGAAGACGCACCTAGGGAGATCACTGATCTAAATCTTTTCAAGACAGGAGATGCACCACGGCATGTTCTGGGATACATTCCCACGAATATACAGAAGCTGTCCCGTGGTGCGCTCCTTGTCAAGTACATAACAGAGGCTGAAGTGACCAAACTCCTGAACACCACGACCTTCGGTGATGCTCCATGAATATCAGCGTGGTACAGGAAGTTAAACTGCTAGAAGAGCGTTGCCTGCAGCCATGAGCTGAAGGGCTGTAGCATGGAGGAAACTGTGGCAAATTGCGAGGATGTGACTCACGCCCGCTGGATTACTCATCGGCGCGCGGAGACCACCCTTGGAACTAAAACGATAATTCTTACTTTGCATTCGTGTTGCCTTCCAGCCACTTTACATGGTCCTTGACGTGCACCCCTATGTGTCGAACCCTCTGCGCTGTTTCAAGTGCCAGAATTTTGTCCATAGCCAGTCACGATGTCGAAACGTAGCCGCGTGTCATTGTTGTTGCATGACAGGGCATCCTGAAAAGGAATGCAAGGCTAGTCCTTGCTGCCCCAATTGCCACGGCCAGACAGAGCCTTCAGTAAAGATTGCCAGACCTTTATCCAATAACGTGCAATCCAAGAGTACAAAGTGCGAAATGGCTGCTCATTTCAGGAGGCCCGAAAGACTGTTTGCGCGCCAGTTGTGACCTCGGTCTCTGGCCGGTCAAACGCAAAAGCAGTCTGCGGGTCACAAGGTCGGACATTACTTCTGCTGCCAACCTCCCTAAGCCCGCGGTAAACAAGCAAATCTGTAGGTCACTCTCTAACCACTTTGGGGTTCTAGTGGTTCTTTCTCCGCCCCTCTTTTCCCCCTCCCCCATGGCCTTTGAGCTACAAACCCAATAAGCCCCCATAATGGCAGTCCTGCAATAGAATGCAGGCGGACTCCAACCTTCCATTGCAGAATTGCAAAACTTGCAGGCCACACTGTGCCTACTTGTGCGGCCTGTATCCAGGATTCAAAGCTTGCCCGGCTTCATCCATAGACTTAAGAGGATTTGCAGCGTATCGTCACATTCACATGGATAACCAGACTGCTTCCGGTAGAACCACCATCTACACTGACAACAACACACTTCAACACAAGTACATCGTATTACGAACCTCCAGGGTATTGCCGCACGGGTCACTCTGCACAGACTAATCACCATCTGCTTTGTTTATATCCCAACAAATTACTCACTCTAAATAACTTAACTAAAGGATTTAAAGCTCAAGCTCCCATAACCCTTTATTTTGCTAGGAGATTTTAATGCCCACAGCCCTCTTTGGGGAGACAAAACCAAAGACAAACAAGGAAAAATAATTGATTTTTTATTTCAAAATAACATCTGCCTAAAAAATGATAGGTCCTCCTCTTACAGAAAGAGAGCCACTTTTGGCACTTCATCTCTTGACCTCACCTTTAGTATCCCTGGCCTTTTCCCAGATCTTGAGTGGTCTGTGCTGGATGACCGTACAGACAATTTCCCAATTCTTCTTTTTAAAAACGACCCAATCCCAGAACGCTTCAATTTCAAAAAGGCACATTGGAACGGGTTCGCAACTGAATGTTCCCAGATTTAGAATCCCACTTTCGACCTCAACTACAACACATTCCATGTAACGCTTTAAAAAATATGTCATAAATATATAACACAAACATTTCCAAAACCCCGGAAGAATAAGATCTGGTTCTCAGGGGAATGCGACGATGCAGTAAAGAACAAGAAGGTAGCATATCGAAGAGCCGTCGGCAACACCACCACAGAAGACAAAATAAGTTTTCTAAAAGCTCGAGCTGAAGCACCTAGACGCCCCAGGGAGAGCAAAAGACAATCCGTCAGAAGATATATTTAGGCACAACAGTTAGACACCATTCAACAAAGTTTCCAAAACAGCTTTAAAAAAAGTTTGAGTAGACGCACAGACACCATCCGGTATGTTCAGAGGCCGGATGGAACCACAGCTGAAACACTGGTAGACATCGCAAATGCAATAGCGACATCTCTCTCCTAAAACGCACCCGAAGCAAACTACAACACCACTTCCAAAATATCAAAACTAACCGAGAACAACAACACCAAAACTTTTTATTAAAAAAAACACTGAAATCTACAACACAGACTTCACTCTAGATAAATTAACGTCAAGCATCTCAGACCTGGGTAATACAGCCCCTGGTCTGGATGACATCCACAACCAGATCATTAGACATTTACCCCCAGAGACGCTCACTCGTCTACTTAACATATACAACCACATGTAGCGGTCGCACTCTTTTCCGGAGTCTTGGCATCTTGCCACAGTCATTCCAATACCCAAACATAACAAAAACCACACACACCCATCCAATTACAGACCAATAGCACTAACACAAGCTGTAAGTTAGACATAATAAAATCTTTTGATACGCCATTCTATTTTGGTATAGCTACAGTGGTTGATATGTTTTGAAAAGAAACACATGAATTTGAAATCCCTAAGGCTTTCTTAATTACGGACCAAATTTGGCCAAATACCTGAACGAGACCCTATAGCGTAACAGCGAGTTGTTTAAAAAAAACAAAATGCAAAACAAAAAATAATATGAGAGCTTTCCAAAAGTGTAAAAACCTTTTTCTAAATTCATGTCAGGACTTTGGAGAGATCCCAAGGAAATATTTTAGATGAAAAAAAGACGTGTTTTCTGTCGTTGATCCATACAGAAATCTCGATTACATAAAGGTCATTGACCTTAGCGGTAAATTGTAAGATATTAATTTTGATTTTAAGCAGGTTATCATTTTAGACCTCAAGCTTTTAGCATTTGAAATCTGATCGTTGACCCGAGCCAAGCCGTGAAGTGAACTGTTGTGAAAGCAACAAACTTGTGTTTCGCGCGTTTATGTTATGACCTTATGCAGCTGCAAGCGCCGTAAAACTCTAATAAAACAATTTCTAGAGATTATAATGGTTTGTAGAGCAGAGAAAATGAGGTAAGTAGAAATTTTCGAAGATGTGTAGTGTAATTTCTTTTTCTCATTCATTTTTTTCTTCTGGAAAATACAATTCGTTCAGAACATGTGTAACGGCCCGGTGGAATCAGGCACTCGTCAATATTTGGGCATATGGAGTTATTGCTATCTTCTTAAACTGTTGTGCATTGGTCTATCTTTCGAAGAAAAACTTGAATAAAAATCGGAAAATTTGTGATTGAAGGAGGTGGGGGTCACCCCATTTCAGTGCTAAAATTAGCAAGAAAACGGCCGCAAAAAGTTTGTGACAACTAAAGCTTGGGTGTCTTTGGAAACTGAAAACGTAATTTTTTTGTGCCCTTAACGTTTTAAAAAAAACAAACAAACAACAACAACACAGAATGTGTTTTTAAATGGGGATAAAAGGAGTTGAGCCAAAAAACAAGAATTTTGTAAAAATTGAAAATTCCATTTGATTATTTTGACGAGCGCCTGATTCCACCATCTAACACATATAGGTTATTGTAATTGATATAATCAGATCTCTCCATTGATTCCACTTTGTTTAGTGAATGACAATACATATGATAATATGTAGAGTAACTTAAAGCCTCAAAGTAATACATTAAATAGATGCACACCAGGTTAAAAATTGAACAGGGAAAAATAACTCTGTTCAGGGCATGACAAATCATGGATGGAATAACTTAAGATTGCCTTGGGTCGGGTCTCTGCAAAGTCTGGCATTGCCCAATGATGATGATAGTTTATTATGTTAAATGTCCGCTAATGACCTTAGTCTTTTTGTCGAGAATGTCAGAAATGTTCAAATAACATTAACATGTTACACGATTTCTGCCAGATATACGGTTTAAACGTTAGTACGGAGAAAGGTAAGATTGCTATTTTTAGGAATAATGAGAAATTGTACTGAGAGGGTGAGATGTAAGAGACAGCAACCCTTTTTTAGTTACTTGAGCATTTCATGTTCACCTCGTCTATGATGGAGACGAACGCTAGAAGATCGAGACTGAAAATCTTAGCAGATTGTTTCTCCAAAAAGAAGGCTTTTTGGTTCATACCAAGAATAAATTGAATAAAAAAAATAAACCCACAACAACAACAAAAACAAAAACAAACAAACAAATAAAACACGTTTGATGTAAAGATTAAACCAATGCTGCTTAATGGCTCTGAAATTTGGAGTACTAAAAATTGGGACATGATTGACAATGTTCAGGTCAAATTCTGGAAAGCCTTTCTTGACATCGGCAAAGCTACACCCAATTGTTTAGTTCTGAGAAAAGTATGAAGAATTTATTTATTTTCTGATTATTTGCATTGTGTCATTAAATTCTGCTGCGGACTTATACACCTAGAAATGACAGATATCCAAAAAAAACTGTTACATACAATTATATCGTACCTGTAAACTGTGCAGAGTCAACTGAGCCTGAAGTTAAAACCTATTGTTTTCCATGGGTTTTGGATATGCCTGTATTTCTGAAAGTGTTGAAAGCACTAGCTTATTTTTCAGGGAAGTAAAAAGTAGGCTTGTTGATCATTCTGTGCAGAACATAGAGGAACAGTGGCAAGTATAATCTCTACTCTCTTATAATTCGTTTCAAGAAATTGCTGGGAATATCAACAATCTTCCTCGAAATTAGAACAGAAGAGTTATAGCCTTGTTAAAAACGCATGCCTTCAATTAAATAACATTCTTTATCTTTGAAAATAAATAAAGTCACCTTTATGTGTGAGGTGTAATTTTCATGAAATTAAAGATGAATTTCATTTTATTTTTATTGTACAAATTTTGCCCATTAACGGAAATTGTTAATTCTTCCCCACCCAGCGACAGGTATATAAGAAATGTTTGACCCATGAGAAGAGATATGCGTCCAACTTGTACTTTTTTCATCATGGAAACTTTATTTTACAAGTGAGCGTGTTATGTGATGTAGTCCTGTGGCCTTAAAAATGAAAAAAAAAACCACTTATTGAAAAGTCTGGACCTTCTTTTGGGTTGTACGTCAGTCTGGTGTCGGTGTTTATAAAATTCGCACACATTTTACGCTGTGTCCGTGCAATGTGAAGGCTAATAGTAGAAACAATACATAATTATGTGACCGCTTACACAAAGGCCACGGATAAAAACCAAGAGGAATCGTTCCCAGCAAAAAGTAAATAGTTGCTTTATAGTAATAATTAATATTAATGAGTATGCCGTTCTGTGGTGGCAATTCTGTATCGGTACCCACTCCTGTTTCCCCAGATGGAAGACAATGTGAATGAGACAAGCACAGGGCAAAAGACAGAGCCCTTAATGACCACTGTCCAGTACATGGCAGCGCTGATCATCTTGATTTTTCTCACCACGCCAACTTGTGTATTGGGAATTGTAACGAACCTCCTCAACATTTGTGTGTTTGTGCGCATGCGCTTACGAAATGCTGTCACAGTGTCTTTCTTCGCTTTGTCTATCAGTGACTTTGGTATCGTTCTCTCTCATTTGATCACAACTATCTGTGCATGCCTGGAGGTGCTGGATACAAAAAGCACACTTCTTTTTTCCGTAGATCCGCAGAGTATTTTTCTGATTACAGGCGAATTTGTCCAGGTGTTCCTGTATATCTCCACTTTGTTAACGTGTTATTTGGCCGTCACAAGGTCTATGTGTGTCGTTATGCCATTTCGGTTCAAGCGATATTTTACCCGGGCCAAAACCACCGTCATTCTAGGAATCATAGGCTGCATGGGCTTAGCTCACCTAGCAATACTCTCTCAGATTCAAATCACTTACAAAACAAGGGAAGACAACTCCACTCAGGCTGTACTTATACATCATAAGACGTATGTGTATGTCGCCTCAATGTCTTATTACATTAAGGGACCCGTGGTGACGATTGGCTCAGAGGTAGTGGTCACTGCGTCCATGGGTCTTATGATCTACAAACTGAAAGAAACAATGAAATTTCGTCACGACAACATGGCGTGCACACAGCATTACTCCTCTCGTGTACGGAAGACACACAACAAGCAACAGATTGGCTGTACTATTGGCCCAAACATTCCTGGTGAAGGCTCAAGAACTGCCACGAGAGACAACGAGCAAACTGACAACAACTCCGTGACAACCAGAGAGATAAGAGCTATCAAGCAAGTTATTCTTGTTGCTGTTATCTTTGTCCTCTTAAAGGCGCCCTCGGTCGGGGTTGTTACACTCCGTTACTTGGAAAAAGATTTTAGAGTAAATGGAGTCTACAACAGAACCACAGTAGTTTTAGGTGGCTGGAGATACCTGTGTGAGTGTGTGTCGGCTGCCGTGAACCTCTTCGTCTACTATAACTACAACACAAAGTACAGACACACTCTATGGGAGCTCTTGCGTCTCAGGACAACAATAGAACAGTAACTGCGCATTCCGACCAAAGATCTGCGTCCTTGTTTGTTTTAGTACAAGTTTTAGGGCACTTGCAACAAATTAAGGTCAAATAAGTTCCGAAGATTAAAGGTGTTACAAGAAAGTAACAAATACAAAAGAGAAGAAGAGCTATAGACGGAAGAAATTTGATAGGACAGAAAGGGCAAACTACACCAGAGCACCAGCCACCCATCCGCACCTGCGTCCTTTGTTGAACGGACTAATTTGATCCAGATATCTCATCTGGCTAGTGTTCAGAACGTAACCCTACATCCTGGCGTTAAAAGGGATGACGGGAGCCCGTCTTCTGAACTCTACGGCGGACATAGCATTCCTTCCGTCAAGTCCCGTTTTGCGGGGCAAGTTCGGTGTGGATAACTTTTTACATAGTTTTGAAGAACTTATTCAATTGATCTGATACCATATGTGTGGTTCTGGTCGATTTTTGAAGTGAGAACATACCAAATATAAAAGAGTTTGACCTTTGTTCCGCCTCAATAATTATTCTCCCCAAGTGAAAAAGGCCAAAATGACGAACTATAATCTTCATCATTCATTCCAGCAAAGAAATGCCCAAAATCATCCTAAACCGGCTCAAACCTCAGACGAAAAGTCCACTTGTGAAGAACACGTAGGTTGCAGCACAACAGAGCAAATGTTTAACATCGGAATGATAAGGGAAAAAATACCTACAACGCAAACAAAAGCTCTATCTTGTGTACATCGACTTTATAAAAGGTTTTCAACAGAGTTTGACACATTATGGTCAACAATAAACCTATGTAACATCAATGCAATCCTAATAACGGTCATAGAAAATGTGAACAGCCAAGCCACAAGGGCCTTGTTTTACAAAAACTCCATTGGAGATTGATTAAAGACAAGAGTTCGAGTGCGGCAAGGCTGCTTACTCTCTGCCACCCTCTTCAACATATTTCTGGAGAATATCATAATCGAAGCCCATGAACGATATGAAGGAACTATTAGCATATGAAAGTTAAACATCTCAAACCTTCATTTTCCTAATAACATAGATGGCGTTGCCAGAAGCGAAATGAACAAGTCGACATAATAAATTGACTTGAAAAAGCGTTTTCCCCATGGAAATAAATGCAGAAAAGTTGCCAAAGCTCAAAGATCAGACTTGTGCACTCCTTGGTGACCTTAATATTTTTATACGCATATGCGTTCTGGACTCTGACAGCACATACAGAAAAAAGAATAAGAGCTGTTGAGATGAGATACTTCCACAAACTGCTTAGCATCCCATACAAAGACCACATCATCAATTAAGAAGTGCAAAGACCCAGAAGACATGTAGTCTGGCTTTACACCGACCTTTTTTCATTGGCCAAGGAAAGCAAACTGAAACGGCACGGCCATTCTAAAACAATTCTACAATTCACTGTGCTGGGAGGGCGAAAGAGAGGCAGACAAAAGAAGAGATGGGAGGATAACATCCGAGAATGGACTGTCATGGAACTGCGGGACACACTGAGGAAAGCAAAGAGCTGAGAAGAGTAGAGGAGATAGATAGATAGATAGATAGATAGATAGATAGATAGATAGATAGATAGATAGATAGATAGATAGATAGATAGATAGATAGATAGATGTACGAGTGTCGTCAGTCAGTTTCTATCCGTTGAACGGACGACGGGGCGCAGGTCTTTGGTCTGAACGCCCGTAAAGACAGTGTCTGGCGAAGTATCAAACGCCGCGCCGCCCAACACTTGGGAGTAACCGTAAGGTTGCCTGACGTCTTGGCCTTGACACTGGGTATATCTCTATATGAAGAGCTCACCGTCTTAACACAATTTTTGTACGTACTGTGACCTAGAACTTGGTCATATTTTCTTTTCCTTCTGTTCTTTTGTGTCTGTCCTCTTATACCGCAAGGTGTCGAGAAAAAATGTACTGGTCGAGCTTGGACCAAGTGTGTTGCTTTTAGAATAGTCTTAATATTGTGTGTTTGAAGGGTTTCTTTGTCTTGTATCCATCTATCTTTTCCTTTGCTTTTCTTTTGTCTTGAAAACATTCAAATTACATATTGGCCTTCCATTTGTTTTGGAAAAAAAGGCATATTTGCCTCCCCTTTGCCTTGAAAACATTAAATGAAACATACATGTATTAGCTATCCTTTTGTTTTGAAACCTTTGTATGGCCTTTAGCCTTCCACACTGGCCTTCCTTTTGCCTTGAAACATCAAATCTCATACTATAGGCCTTTAAGGCTGGATTTTGTGACCCTATTCTCATAACTTGTCGTAAACCAGCATATAATCTTATTTGTTGTCTTTCGATGTATTCCATACTCGGTCCGTTTCCTAATTTGATCAGATCTCTGAAAATACTGTTAACGTCATAATGATTTATGCAACTCATTTCAGACGAGAAGGAGGAGGAAAAAAAAGTGGGAGGTGGGATTTTGGGACGGATGGAAAGTATGATATTTCTGCACAGATAGAAAGTATAGTTCTATACTGCTATGTATTTAAATACAGTCAACATGAGTCTCCACATTTAAACTATGTGCATGACTTAGTCACAGCTGAACAAAGAAAATCATTTTACACGAGAAAGAGGAGAAAAGGGGTGTTTTCGAAAGGTTAAAAGTACACTTCCATACCACGATGTATTCAAATAGAGTGAATTATGAATGTTCAAAGTAGAGGTATAGGTATATTGTAGTCGCAGTTGAACAAAGAGAAGCTTTTTGTTGTGGAATTACCAGAGACGGCCATGTTTCACAGAATTTATTGAATCTGAATCTGAGTCCTTACTGTTCACAAAAATTGTCTTTGGATTACGAAAGATTGTCGTGTGATGTTGTCTTCATTAAACCAGTTAAAAACAAACATTTGTTATTCTGTTGTTGTTGTCTTTGTAGTCTTTTTATTGTTGTTGTTGTGTTTTTTTCTGCTATTGTTGCTTTTGTTGTTGTTGTTGTTGCTGCTGTTGCTGTTGTTGTTTTCCCTATGCCATAGGGCCTTTGACAAACAGAGAAAACTTGACGTCAATGGTTGTTTTATATTTGGTTTTGTAAAGTGTTTTACGACCCTCGCAACTGCATAAGGTAATATGAGAGTGTGGGACACACCTACTATTTTCAGTTGGTAGGAAATTTTGAATTTTGTCCGAGACGTCTAAGTGTAGATCTTTCCTACCAGAAGATCAGGTGTGTGGCAGAAAGACAGCAGTAAGGAGGAGCCAAGGAGTAGCTGTAGAAAGGCTGCAGAAAGAGTCAGGAGCCCAGAGGAGGGGGCAAAGGAGGTAAGGGGGGTGGGGGCAGAAACTGGAAATAAAAGCAGACAACAGAACATTGCTAGAGAGTAGGAAAGGAGGTGAAAGGAGACAATTTTAGAGAAGGAAATTTTTCGGTCACTACCCGGATTCGAACCCGGGACCTTTGAATCAGAGGCCAACACGTCAATGTTTGCAAACAAAGAACACCACAGGAGTTCCAGAGTCTTTTCTGTGTTGAAATTTGGGGTGCTAAAAATGCAGGTGTTTCTTCACCCCATCGACACAATTTATATCATTTAAGGATAGGGCTTCCGACCCTGCCTGACAGGACCGACCTCGGCTTAGATGAATATAAAATCCCAGCAGAAAAACCGAGCTACTAGATAAAAATGTCTCTCCAATCAGGAATCTACCTCGGCTTTCCAGTGTGCGACAGAACATTGCTAAAGAGCAGAAACTTAAGTGAAAGGAGACAATATTAGTGAAGAAGATTTTTCGGTCGCTTCCCGGAATCAAACCCGGTACCGTTGTTGAATGAGAGGCAAACACCTTAATCTCTAGGCAACAAGAGCCCCCCCCCCCCCCCCCCCATGTCTGAGAATGAGTTTCGAAGATCTGAGAACAAGACTGTACCTCAGTCAAGTTTTGATGAACGAAGACAAGATGTAAAAACCATGGACTTGGGTCTATATTTGCTTTGGAATACCCTACAGCTTTCTCGTTTTTCTCGCTATATCATTAAATGCAGAAGGTCTTTTGCATTATCTACAGAAGCGTGGAGGTCTTCTCAATTCACAGATACGGAGAACTCAAGTTTTGTCATCTTGCACGTGGGTTTAGTCTAGTTCCCAAATCCTCAATTTGTGGGCAAAGTCAATGAAAATCACGTATTTTAGTGATCCAAATGCCGGTTTTTGATATGGGGTCCAGAAAGAGACCTTTTTTGTTTACTAATGGTTAAGATTTTAAAAAATAATATTTTGTTTTGTTTTGTGGTTGACCTGCAGAAACGCCATACAGTTTCCTGGGCATGGGTAAATTGAGCTGCCATTAGGAAAATGAAACAAGGAAAAGCCACAGGACCAGATAATATTCCAGTTGAAGTGATTGTCGAGCTCGAAGAACTAGGCATTGAAATAGCAACAAAGCTCCTAAATGATATTTATGACAGCGGTGAGATCTCAGAAGATATGATGAAGTCAGTTTTTATAGCTTTACCTAAAACACTAGGTGCCACTGAGTGTGATATGCATAGAACAATTAGCCTTATGAGTCATTTGACAAAAATATTGCTCCGAGTAATAATGGGAAGATTGAGAAGAAGTGTACGACCAGAGATATCTAAAACGCAATTCGGCTTTGTTCCTGACAAGGGCACCAGAAATGCTATATTCACCTTACAATCAATGTTAATGGAAAGATGTATTGAAGCACAGAAAGATCTGTATTTATGTTTCATAGATTATTCAATGGCGTTCGATAAGGTTAGACATGGTGAGCTATTTAAAATACTGGAAAAGCTAGATATAGATGGAAAAGATCTAAGAATTATCAGAAATTTGTACTGGGACCAAAATGCTGCTGTACGAAATAATGGAGAATACACTGAATATAAGCAGATTAGGCGAGGTATGAGGCAAGGATGTGTTATGTCACCAGACCTCTTTAACATGTACAGTGAAACAATCCTTAGAAACATAGAATAATGTCCATGCCTCAAAGCAAATGGAGAAAATATTAATAACATCAGGTATGCAGATGACACGGTTTTAATAGCAGGCTCCGAAAAGGACCTTCAAATGCTTCTAGATACTGTTGTAAAAGAAAGTGAACGTAAAGGATTATTGTTGAATGTAAAGAAAACAGAATGCATGGTAATATAAAAAAAGCAGCAAATCCTAGTTGTAATCTCATTAGCAAAGGTGAAACGATCAAACAAGTCCAACAGTTTAAATTTCTAGGATATATGTGAGGCAGCGTGGTGGAATCAGGCTCTCGTCAATTTTTGGGCATGAAGAGTTATTGGTATCATCTTATAGCTTGTTCACTTGTATTTATTTGGATGAAAGAATATCCATTTATCTTGAATACAAGTCGAGATATTTGCGAATGAAGGAGGTGGGGTTACCTATTTTCAGAGGTAAAATTAGTTAGAAAATGGCCGCCAAAGATAAGCTGTTTCCTTAACTTAAGAGTCGGTGGTAACAGAAAATTTACATTTTTTCTTGCTTTTACTCAACGTTTTTCAGAAAAATCCACACAGAAATTAGTTCTTTAATGGGCATGAAAGGTGTTGAACCAAAAAAAAAAAATTGATAAAAATTCACAAACTTATAAAAAAAGGGAAGTTTCTTCACTTTGATAATTTTGACGAGAGCCTGATTCCACCACGCTGCCTCACATATGATAACATCTGATGCCAAATCTTCTACGGAAATAAAATGGAGAACTGCAATGGCTAAGGCTAGTTTCAATTTTAAAAAAAGCCCAATCCTGAAAAATAGAAACATCTCAATGAGCACCAAAATGAAAGTCCTGAAATGTTATGTTTGGTCAACCCTTCTATGTGGCTGTGAATGCTGAACAATCACTAAAGACACTGAAAATAAAATAGAGGCAACAGACATGTGGTTTCTTAGAAGACTGCTAAGAGTATCGTGGAAGGAAAAGAAATCAAATGAGGTAGTGCTTGATGAAGCCCACGTGGGACGCTCAATGTTAAAAACAAACAGGAAACGACAAATGCAGTTTTTGGGACACCTGAATAGACATAAGGGTCTTGAACATCTAGCTCTCCCTGGCAAAATTGAGGGCAAGCGAGGCAGGGGTAGGCCCAGAACAACATACTTAGGGAACCTAAACAAATGGGTAACATGGAAAAATCAGGGAAACGTAGCTTTTTTGAGAGCATCCGAGCAAAGGAATGAATGGAAAACTATGATCGCCGACGTCTGTCGCAGATCTGGCACTGGATGATGATGATGATGATGATGATGATGATGATGATGATGATAGCTAAATTGAGAAATGAGCTTGTATTTTTTAACGCTGACAGAAGTAGGTGAACAAGCAAAACAGTAGATCTTTAAAAAACCCACCTATACAATGAAGCCACAGGCCTGGGATATCTATCTGACAAATACATGTATTATCATGATAATTCCTCGCTCTCGGTAAACTTCCGGGGAGTAGAAAAAAAGCATGGTCAATAGGTGAAAATCGAAGCATCTTTTTACATATTTCTTTCTTTACAAAAAACAACAACTTTACTGTTACTAACTGGTACTGCATGTGCCAAAAATAATCTACATCGGTCCAAATATACGAGAGTAGCTGCAAAATTGATGTACAGCTGTCCGGAAAACCTAATTTTGTCGAGACCGGCCGAACAGAGACGGACATCTATCCCCCTCCCCTTCCCCCCTTGTTCCACCCCTAACGTTTATTTTTCTCAGGAAAACTTGAACGGAGACTGTGGTTCAGCAGTCACGTACTCCGACGTTGCACACAGAGATCCCAAGATCGAGTCCCGATTTTGAACACTTTTTATCAAATAAATAGGTCTTTCTTCGGGGACATTGTATCCCTTTCAGCCTGGGTTAACTCTGATAGGCCGGGTGAAAGGAGGATAGACCTTCTAGATGGTCTAAATATCACCACCATCATCATCATATTATATCATCATCATCATCATCATCATCATCATCATCATCATCATCATCATCATCATCATCATCATCATCATTAGAATCATCATTGTAGGTAGCAGGGAATAAAAAAAGGGTTTGAGACTTAGTAGATTTTTCAAATTTAATATGAGTTCAACGTTTCGCCCTGTCAAGGGCTTCTTCAGGTACATGTTCAAAAAAATAATGGAAAATCTAATGACTACAAGCTAAAGCAACAAAAGTGCGCGCATACACGTCATAATGTCAAAAGGTGCAATAAAAACAAACCGGGAAGACCAGAGAAAATTGAAGGCTATGGTAAGAAGTGGTATGAATAGTCTGTACGTCAATTATATAATTTAACCATTAATATTAATGTAAAGGTACTTAATAGTGCTAGTAGTAGTAGCGCAGCAGCAGTAGCAGCAGCAGTAGTAGCAGTAGTAGTAGTAGTAGTAGTAGTAGTAGTAGTAGTAGTAGTAGTAGTAGTAGTAGTAGTAGTAGTAGTAGTAGTAGTAGTAGTAGTAGTAGTAGTAGTAGTAGTAGTAGTAGTAGTAGTAGTAGTAGTAGTAG
>NW_004797914.1:333253-334493 GCF_000002075.1 Aplysia californica | reverse complement strand
GAAGCCTACTCTTATCGATTTTAGACCACCAAGGGATCTTTAACGTGCGCAACTTGCACACGGGCCCTCCGAGATTTTTCGCCCTTCTCCGAGAAGGCTAGGTGTAGAATTTAGTATGTCTTATATTATGCACAATGCTACATCTTCCCAATATTACTGGCGCTGAGACCTGGACTTTGACAAAGAAAAAAGAATACCAAATAGCTGTGTTTGAAATATAAGGCTACTGCTAAATGGCCAGAATATGTTGGAAAGCAAAAAAAAGACGAACAATGAGGTGTTTTAGATTCTCCATACAAGACAAACCCTGCTGAAAAAGACGAAGACAAAGCGTAACATAGATGGCTATGGTCAATATAAAAACATGGACTGGCCTGGATACAGCAGAATGTGCAACGGCAACTCGCGACCGTGATGGATGGAGGGTCATTTGGCGATGATACCTCCAGGTATCCAAGTATCTTATTTATCTTATCTTATCTTGTCTTATCTTATCTGTCATCAAATCGCCTCTATACCCCTCTTTTGCCTAAATAAGTTTGCCTTCACTTTCTTGCTATGAATTTGTTACAAATAATGACATGTTGTAACCAGCTGGAACTAAATCTAATATCAACACGACCACAAAAAGGAGACAGACGGAAATATTTGGGATTTGTGTTACGAATTTCAGAGACATCACTGTAAAAAAAAAAAACGACTTGAGACTGAAGACCAGCTTGAAAAAGACGAATAGATAGACCAACTGACAGTTACAGAAGCACGATCAGAGAACTGGCAATTACCCAGGCCATAGACTTGTCTCATCTAGAGGAGGTTGCCAGGGACAGACAAGCGTGGCGTCAACTGCTCTCTGCCTTCTCTACCTGATGCACGGGGGAGTTTAATTTTAAAAGACAGTGTTTCCAGTTTCTTAATATATTATTCAGAACAACCCCAAACAAGTAAAACAAACTAGAAAAAACAAAACAAATTAAAACAAAATAAAAAACAAAACACACACACACACACTCACACACACACACACACACACACACACACACACACACACACGCACACATCTTCAAAATACTTTTCGCGGCCTTATTTATTGAGGTATCGACACGAGACAAAAGACAGAAATGTGCGCCGTGTTTTAAACTATCAGGTGAAATCGACAACACAACTTCATCCCAAACTGGATATTATACTGTCTATAAGAATACAACCCCAGTGTGGGGAGAGAGAGAGAGAGAGAGAG
>NW_004797914.1:319132-331415 GCF_000002075.1 Aplysia californica | reverse complement strand
TGTGTGTGTGTGTGTGACACAAAACCAAGGGACAAGAACTACTTACAAAATAAGAGCTAAAGCCGCAGCTCATACCACAAATCTCTGTCTCTCTACCTCTCCCTCCCCTAATCCTCTTCACCCCCCCTCTCCCTCCCTTTTCCCTAAAATAATTCGAGGCGCAACTTATGGTCAAACATCCCCTCAACAACAGAGCATAGGTTCTCCAATTTTTGCACAAAGACGAGAATCAATTTATCTTAATAGATCAACATTATTTTAAAACACCTGCTAGCTGTTTTCTAGAAAATTCCTAAGTAAATACTAATTAAAAATCCAAAAAGGTGGTTTCTACAATTTTTTTATGTTTACTGGTGGGGCAATATTGCTTTTAATAGCAAAGCCGTCTTGCTTTTTATTGGGACATTATGCTTATCGAACGCATGTTTTGAGAACCATCAGTGCACACAATGTGTTCACTATAAAAATGATTTCTTGTAATAAGTTATACAACTAAAAATTGTCATTGATAAGCTGTGACGTAGGCCATATGCCTAATCAAAATGGGTGTTAGAAGCGGGAAATGCTGTGAACTATCCCATTTTACGTGTGACTGAGATTTCAAGTGTTTTATATCAATTTATGAAAAGAAGTTTTTTAATCTAGACCCAATTGGTCTGGAAAAATATGATTTAGTTTTAAGACAAATTGATACAAATTGCTGATTAAAGTATGGATGAGATTGATTCACCTGCTTAAAGAGATATTTGAGAATAAGAGAAAGAAGTTGGGGGAATAAAGTGAGATGGGGATAAGACAGATATGTTTGGGGGATACAGTGGGAGACTCCAGTTCTAGTTTAAATGTGAAAGAAACAAAAGAACTTGTCGTTGATTTTAGAATAAAGAAACTGCCCCTGCAGCCACTCAAAATGAAATGTGAAAACATCGAGCAAGTGTCAGACTATAAGTATTTGGGTGTTACAATAGACAACAAACTCAACTGGCGTGTCCACACTTCTCTCCTGCATAAAAAGTGAACAAAAGACTATTTTTTCTAAGAAAGCTAAAGTATTTTAAAGTTGATAAAACATTGATGTCCATGTTCTACCATTCAACCATAGAAAGTATGATCAATTTTTGTATAACAGCATGGGCCGGGAACACAAGACAACAAGATAAAGAAAAATTAAATCGACTAATACGGAAAGCATGCAAAATTTCAACATCTTCATTCCCCTACTTGGATGAATTGTACATAACAGCTTGCACTAAGAAAATTAATTCCATCTTTTCAGACAACAAACATCCCTTGTTCCCTCAAATAAAAACATCAGTCAGAAGTAAAAGACCCATGCTTCTGATCTGTAACAAAGAAAGATACAGAAGGTCATTTTTACCATCATCTATCAAAATGCTTCCATCTTAACCATCTTGTTTAGTGTACTTATGACCTTAGCGCATGCATCAAAATAACATTGAGTGTGTATCTAGCTTACGATTATTATTGTTTATATTGCTGCTCATTTATATTGTGCATGTGATTGTAAGCCTACTTGTGTGTGCATGTGTGTGCACGTGTGTACGTGTGTGAGTGTGTGTGTGTGTGTGTGTGTGTGTGTGTGTGTGTGTGTGTGTGTGAGTGTGTGTGTGTGTGTGTGTGTGTGTGTGTGTATGTGTGCGTGTGTGTGTGTGTGTGTGTGTGTGTGTACTCGTGGTGGAACACCAAACCAATGTGCCAGGATCTGGACAATAAAGATGTATCTTATCTTATCTTTTCTTAGATTCAAGTAATTCAAGTAAGTAAGTAAGTGGAAGGAGAATAATACAGATAAGTTGGGGGGAGGGGGGTGGGTGTCTAGTCAGCGTGAGTGCTGCTACCATAATGATAGTAGACGGTACTACCTGCAGCTGGTCTCACTGCCTTGTAGTTGCTTACGGGAGTATGAAAGGCTAAGGGAGTAAACCCTAAACAAATCCGGAGGGAGGGCCCCTAAGGCAGTCGACACGGAGGAATAATCCGATCTATCTTCTGGCAGCCCCTGTCACTCTACTGGTTCCAAATGTATTGACCACGTCGCTCCTTTGGACTAAATCAGCAAAGTCGAGAGGGGGTTCGTGCAAACTGGGCAAGGCACGTTCTCCATACTGTCAGGCCCGGGCATTTAGCTTAGTCAAGATTTCTAGATTTCTGGAAGGACGTTGTAAAAGAGCAAATACAGCGAATCAGACCCACAGCTCAACCACAGCTACAACAGCATTTATATGATTATGGAGAGGACACTTCATCCTTGTTGTGACGAGCAAGGGAAAAAACACGGGAGGTGGCAGTTTACAGGTTATAAGACATCCTTATTTGGCGAGACAGGATGTCGCCACGGGTAACCTTTGACGAGGGTAGTGACTATTCAATCGCACTGATCAGCTAACGCCCGTCTCAAACTGAACAGCCCCCAGTCAGTAAGGTGCTGATCCGCCACGTCTGTTTGCTTCTATGGGTGTATGGAGCTAAGACAAAAACTGAAAGGCACCAGGCAAAAACGAGTAAAACTAACCCGTGGAAACTGGGGACCGGGAATGTTAGAACAATGACAACCGGATTGGACACTACCAATCTGGAGAAAACAGAGGACATCAGAAAGACAGCAATCATAGACAGGGAGCTCACAAGCACTTTCTTTAATTCATTGCGATAATTTGTTCCGTAGGCATTGATTATTTTTACATCTACTCTTGGTATTGATATTTTCCCTGGAATTTATAAATCAATACACCGTAAGTTGCATCTTTCTTTTGTCTGTTGCTGTAATCGTCATACTCCACTTTCCATAGTGCTGGTAAGCTTTTGTAAACATCGATACACTCCAATTGAAAAGCCCTGTTTTGTTCTTTATCAGACACTCCAGACATGATGCCGATATGAAATCTGGAAGAAAAATGCTTATTGCACAGTTTGATTGGCGGTCGCCACACACAGTCAACTAAATTGTGTAAGCAAGTAGACTTGAACAATAACATTTCAAACTGGTTTTGATTGACTCAATGTCATTGCGCGTCCTCAATATCTCTCATGCATGGTCAGTGTAATTGTCAATTCCGAGTATTGACAATTAGATTGCACAATATAATTGATCGTGTATGGGCCGCTTAAAGGAAGAGGAAGGCCGGGCAAAAAGTGGATCGAGGGTGTCATGTAAACCAAGCATAATATCACAGCTGAAAGAGCAGCTGTAGAGTTGGCCTTCCATAGAAAACTGCATCTCCCCTTGACGCTTAACGACGACAGAGGATGAGAAAGTAATAGTAAGTATGTATAGTATGATAAGGACAATAGCAAGCGTACATTGCGTTGGGAGGTGAGCAGCAGACACGGAGTGAGTGGTCAGGGGCCAGCGGTTGCTCTCCTCGTGATTTGCCTCCCTACCGGCCATCTGGGCCTCGGTGTTTGTTGTTGTTCATTTTTCATGTTCATGTTTGAGAGGAGATTGTGCTCACGGTTGCTGGTTGTAGGCTGACAGACAGTAACACACACACACACACACACACACACACACACACACACACACATACATACACAAACACACACACAAACACAAACACATACACACACACACACACACACACACAAACAAACACACCATACTGTGCTCACAAGTTGTTGCTTGTCAGACCGCGGCATACACGCACAACCGTCAGCTGGGTCACCCACCCTCAAAGGTAGGCTGTTTGGCGTTATTTGTGTGTGTGAGAGTATCTTTCTCTTTTCCTGCCTGTGTGTCTCTCACATTGAAGCTTTCTATCTATCTATCTATCTATCTATCTATCTATCTATCTATCTATCTATCTATCTTTAAAATCTATCTATCTGTCTATCTATTTATCTATCTATCTATCTATCTATCTATGAATCTATCTATCTGTTAACCTATACTATCCCCTTCTTTCTATCATTCTCCCTATATATTCCCTCTTTTCATCTCCCTATCTCATTTCCCCTCTCTTGTTTGTTGATTTGTTGATTTCATTTTTTTTTTTTTTGCTTTCAAAATCTTAATGAAGTAGTGGGTAGATGGCGGGTGCTCTGGTGTGGTTTGCTTTATCTTTCATATCTACCACTACCGTCCTTATTCTCCCTCCGTGGGTTGTTAGCGGGTGCTCTTGTATTGTTTTCTTCTTCTTTCTTATCGAATATCTATCGTTATTATCTCCCCTTCTCCTTTTTGTGTTTGTTACTCTCTTGTAACACCTGTAATCTTAGGCACTTATGTGACTAAATTGTTTTGCAAGTGCCGTCAAACGCTTGCTAAACGAAACACATTCGTATAGCGAAACGCAGTTTGCTATGGTAACTTCTACTTCTACTGGCATGGGAAAAACTGTACGTCGTGACATTCACAGTGCCAAAGAGAATATAAAAACAAAACAGTAGGCTGTGACAGTGCCAGGGAGAATGCAAAAACAAAAGAGTCATCTGTTGTGGTGCAGATACGCGGGTTTGGCACACCTTTCAACTCCGCCAGCTTATAACTTAATTTAGTTTTATTAAGAGTTTTACGCCGCTAGCAACCCAAGAAGTTGAAGAAGGCCATATAAGTTCTGAAGATTATAGTTGTTACCAAAGAGAAAGAAACATTTAAAAAGAAGGGGGAGAAATATGGACGATATAAATCTGTTGAGAAAGAAGGAACAAACACACCAGAGCACCCGCTAATCACGCACCAGTTTATTCAAGAGCCGGCACCCCAACTATCAACCAACCAATCATCCATCCATTCATCTATAAACCAATCATCCATCCATCTATCAACAAACTAACCAAACATCCATCAAGCTATAAACCAACAAACAAATCATCCATTCATCTATCAATCAACTAATCACCCATCCAACTATAAATCAACAAACAAATCATTCATTAATCTTTCAACCAACCAACAAATCATCCATCCATCTATCAATAAATCACTCACCCATCTATTAACCAATCATCCATCCGTATGTCAACCAATCATCCATCCAACTATCAGCCAACAAAAAAATCATCCATCCATCTATCAACAATCATCCATCCAACTATCAACCAATCAAACATCCATATATCAATCAATCAGCCATCCAATCAATCAATCAGTCAATTAATGAACCATCCATATATCAACCAATCAATCCAGTCAATGAACCATCCACCAATCAATCAAGATTATAACCAATGAAACCACATCTTTGTTTGTGGTTGGAGGGTGCTTTGGTGGGGTTTGCTCCTTCTTCTCTACTTCTCTAAATTATCAAGCATCTGCTATTGTCTTTTATTTTTTTCTCCTTCTTTTCATTGTATGTTACTCTCGTAAAGCGGATAGTTGGAGAGCGCCACTGGTAGTTCCTCCTTTTTAAAAATTTTCCCTCAGTTGTTCAGTCTGTCTAACATTTTCCCCGAAACTAAACGACCATTATTCTGTCGATGTTGTACTTCTCTTTCCTCAAACACACACGCGGGCGCGCAAACTCTCTAGCAAGTCCTCTAATCTTCAGCACTGATAATACGACCGATTTGTGTTGCAAGTGGGGTATAAACTCTGTACTCTTCTACTCTTCACTAAAACGAAACTTCCCCACAGATGAACCCCGTCGGCACGGAGAACCCGCATAACAACAAACACTTCATTGACATCTATGAGACTTTCCGTCCCGATTATCCAAAGGAGATCTTTTACAGTATATACCACTTCATGATGGACGTCCGCGCCAACTTTGACCTAGCCATGGACGTCTGCGCAGGCGCGGCAAAGGCCTCCAAGCCTTTGTGTACCTACTTCAAACAGGTAAGAGCGGGTGGTTGGCGGATGCTCTGCTTTGATTTGCTTCTTCTCTCCTGTCAAACTCTGATAGGTCCTATTTCTTTACTTCCCCTTCTGTTGTTTCTGTCTCTTTGTCTTACTTTTTACAAGCACTAAATACAGACAATATTGTGTCGATGTGCTTCTCTTTACTCAAGCAAACGAACATCCTATCAAACATCTATCGTCCTTACCTCTCCTCTTTTTATTTTTTTCTTGCGTTTGTTCCTTTCTTGTAAAATTTCTAATCCCCCCCCCCCTCACCCCCCCTCTGTCCCATCTCTTTCTCTTTCCTTCATCACCCCCACTTCCCTCTCTATCTCTGTAGCCCTTCTCTCTCTCTCCCCCTCCTCTCTTTACTCCAACCTTCTCGTCCCTCTCTCTCCTCGCCCTCTCCATATCTCCCCAAGGTGATGTTCACAGAGAGTAGCGAAGAGTTTCTCTCCCTCTTCCCCCATCCTTCTCCCTCCCCCTCTCTCTCTATATATATTATTAATAATTCTATCCCTCTATCTCTCCCTCAGGTTATGGCCTTAGATATCAGTGAAGAGTTCCTCTCACTCTCTCTCTCCCCCTACCTCTGTCCCTCTCCCTCTCTACTTCTCCCACTCTCTCTGTCTCTCTTTCCCTCTCCCCCTCTCTGTCTCTCTCTCCCTCTCCCCCTCCCCCTCCCTCTATCTCTCTTTTCTATCTATCTATCTATCTATCTATCTATCTATCTATCTATCTATCTATCTATCTATTCCCAGGTGATCGCCTTAGACAGCAGCGAAGATTTCCTGTCTCGCGGCCCAGACGGAGTGCCCAACCTGATCTACCAAGTGGCCGACTGCTCCAGGCCCCTCACCTTCCTCCGGTCACAGTCCGTGGATCTGGTCAATGTGGCCTCAGCCTTGAGGTTCCTCGAACGTCGCAGGTATATCTGGTGGGGAGGCTGGGAGGGGGAGGGGGAGGAGGTGGGTGGGGTGAGGGTTGAGTTGCTGGAGGTTGGAGGAGGGTAGGGGTTGAGGTGGAAGGGTGTGGGGGGTGGTGGGAGGGTGGGGGAAGAGATGGGTGGGAGGAAGAGGTGAGTGGGGTGAGTGTGGAGTTGCTGGAGGTTGGAGTAGGATACGGGTTGAGGTGGGAGGGGGGTGAGGACGGTTTGGTGGGTGGGTGGGTGAGTGGATGCTGAACTGGTGGGTTGGTGTGGGTTGGTTGGTTGGTTGGTGGATTATTAGATAGGTTGGTGGGTTGGTGAACGGATGCTGAGTTGGTGGGTGGGTGTGGGGTGGGAACCTTGAGGGTCTCCTTTCGATTAACAACTGTTTTCGGATAACCATGTTCTCTTTTAGTGGACTCCATTGTAGTTTCATCATTGGCGTTTAGGGCGGTTGGCGGGTGCTGTGGTGGGTTTTGATCCTTCTTTCCTATCAAACTTATGTTATCATCTTTTTATAATAATAATAATAATAATAATAATAATAATAATAATAATAATAATAATAAATAGCATTTATACTGCGCATTTCCATTTTCTAAAAGATGCTCAATGCGCATTACAACGAAAAAGACATCACATCTTAAAAATTAATCGACATGCGTGTACATAAAACAAAGTGTTATACATGATATAACATTAATGTAATATATGTGTCAAAATTTATATTATGAGAAAAACAATCTCGCAGTGAGGTTTGAAATGTGTTCACTAAAAATATACAATGCAATAAAAATTCACGAACGGTCACAAAAAAGTTCAAACGTGAGTAACTAGAAACATTCTTTAAAACAATCATTCTATACAGATAGAAAACATTTCCGTTCTCTCTCTCTCTCTCTCTCTCTCTCTCTCTCTCTCTCTCTCTCTCTCTCTCTCTCTCTTTCTCTCTCTCTCTCTCTCTCTCTGTCTCTCTCTCTCTCTCTTTTCTCTCTCTCTATCTCTCTCTATTTCTCTCTCTCTATTTCTCTCTCATTCTCACACGCTATTTCTTCAGACTCATAGTTTGCATACACATGCATATGTATGTATATCACAGAACATCATTATGACTGGTATGCTTTTGTGAATAAAAAATGCTTCAGCTGATTTTTGAAAATGGAAATTGTTGTTATTCTGGAGTACAGATTCTACTGCGTGACGTCGGCGGCCTAGTGGTGAGGCTATTGAACATGTAATTGTGACATTGCAGGTTCAGGGGTTCGAGCCTCAGTTCGGTCCCACGTTGTATTCTTGGGAAAAGCACTTTACACGAATTTCTCATTGTGGCCCGGTCCTTTCGGAATGGACGTTAAACGCGAAGGTGTGGGCTCTTAAATAACCTAATAATGTTGATGAGGGTGTTAAACCTATACCATTTCACCATATCTGACAGTGTTGTTGAATCTATACTATTTCTACTTACCTTATAGTGTTGATAAGGGAGTTAAACCTATATCCCTGTGTGCAAGTTGCGCACGTTAAAGATCCCTTGGTGGTCTGAAATCGATAAGAGTAGGCTTGGGCCGCCACCCGGGCAAAAAATCAAAATTTCCTACCAACTGAAAATATTAGGTGTGTCCCGCGCGCTCATATGACCTTATGCAGTTGCGAGCGCCGTAAAACACTTTACAAAAACAAACAAAAAAACCTATATCATTTTCCCATTCCTAGTAGTGTTGACAGGGGCATTAAATCTCTACCACGGGCTTTCGTGGCCGTGAGGTTAAATTGTTCACCTCTCATTCAAGAGGTCCAGAGTAAGAATTCAGAATATCGACGAAACATTTTCTTCTCTCTAATTTACCCTTTTCACAGCCTTTCCTGCTCTCTAACAATGTTCTGCTGTCCGCTTTCTTCTCCACTTTCTGCCCCCACCCCCTCACCTCCCTTGCCCCCTCCTCTGGGCTCCTTACGCTTTCTGCAGCCTTTCTTCCGCTACTCCTTGGCTCCTTCTTGCTGTTGTCTTTCAGCCACACCCCTGATCTACTGGTAGAAAAGATCTACACCTAGCCTTCTCGGACAAGGCGAAAACTCTCGGATGTCCTGTGTGCAAGTTGCACACGTTAAAGATCCCTTGTCGGTCCAAGATCGATAAGAGTAGGCTTTGGCCGCCACCCGGACATAAGTCGAAATTTCCTACCAACTGAAAATGTTTCGTGTGTCCCGCGCGCTCATTTGACCGTATGCAGTTGCGACGTCGTAAAACACTTACCAAAAAAATAGTGTTGATAAGGGCGTTAAACCTATACCATTTCACCATACCTAATAGTGTTGATCTGAACGTTAATCCTGTACCATTTCTCCATGCCTAGTAGTTGTGGGTGGTTGGTGGGTGCTCTGGTGTGGGTTGCTCCTTCTTTCCTATTAAAAAGCTATCGTCCTCATCTCCCCTCCTTCATTTTTGTGTTTGTTAATCTCTTGTAAAATCTCCAATCTTTGGCATTTATCTGACCTTATTGTGTTGCAAGTGCCGTAAAACTCTTACTAAAACATAACCTAATAGTTTTGATAGGGGCGTTAAAACCTCTACCATTTTCCCATTTTTTCAGATTTTACTGCGAGGTAGACCGGGTCCTGAAGCCTGGTGGCTGTTTCTCGCTCATGTGTGTGACCATCCCACGACTCACGTGCGCAGACGGCGGGGCCTACACCATCATCAAACAGGTCAGGGGCGGGTCGTAGATAGGTCAAAGTTCAAAGGTAGATGTGTGGGTGGTTGGCGTGGCGGGTGCTGTAGTGGACATTCTTTTTCTGTTCTATCAAACGTCTGTCGTCTTTATCTCTCCTCCCTTCGTGTGTGCGTGTGTGTGTGTGTGTGTGTGTGTGTGTGTGTGTGTTTGTGTGTGAGTGAGTGTGTGTGTGTGTGTGTGTGTGTGTGTGTTACTCTCTTGTAATACGTCTAATCTTCGGCTTGTCTGTGGCCTTATTATTGTGTTACAAGCGCCGTAAAGCACTTACTAAAAAGGTTTCGGGAGACGGCATAAAAATCTCAAAATCTTTGCTTTTTCATCTGTTTACAACTTGTCTATCTCTACCCTGAGTGACACGAGTGACAGCGGGTGGTTGGAGGGTGCCACTAGTAGGTCCTATTTCTTTACTTCCATCTGTTATTTCTGTCTGTCTGTCTTTACTGATTACGGATGAAACAATCAAGGAGGATCGTAGGGGCGCTGTGTGACATAAAGCCTCGTCAAGCGCCTCCACTTTTCACGTTCTTTGCGAGCGCCTGAGTTTGGGTGATTGATTTCCCTGTCCACTCTGCAATGTTGTCGGTCCATCTCTTTATCAATCTGTCTTACTTGTTCCTAAATGACCGTTATTTGGTCGATATGCTTTTTTTAAACATAAATTGCAGCAAACCCTAAGTGACAACTTGTCTGTCTCTCCGATGAGTGACAACTTGTCTCTCTCTCTCCCCTCAACGTGTCTCTCTCTCTCTCCCTCTCCATTGAGTGACAACTTGTCTGTCTCTCTCCTCAATTTTTCTCTCTCTCCAATGAGTAACAACTTGTCTCTCTCTCCAATGAATAACAACTTGTCTGTCTCTCTCCTCAATTTGTCTCTCTCTCCAATGAGTAACAACATGTCTCTCTCTCCAATGAGTAGCAACTTGTCTCTCTCTTTCCAATTAGTAACAACTTGTCTCTCTCTCCAATCAGTAACAACATGTCTCTCTGTCCAATGAGTAACAACTTGTCTGTCTCTCCAATGAGTAACAACTTGTCTCTCTCTCCAATGAGTAACAACTTGTCTCTCTCTCCAATTAGTAACAACTTGTTTCTCTGTCCAATCAGTAACAACATGTCTCTCTGTCCAATGAGTAACAACTTGTCTGTCTCTCCAATGAGTAACAACTTGTCTCTCTCTCCAATGAGTAACAACTTGTCTCTCTCTCCAATTAGTAACAACTTGTCTCTCTGTCCAATGAGTAACAACTTTTTCTCTCTCTCCATTGAGTGACAACTTGTCTGTCTCATACCTGACTGACAACTTGTCTTTTTTGTTTGTTTTGTTTTTGTAAAGTGTTTTACGGCGCTCGCAACTGCATAAGGTCATATGAGCGCGCGGGACACACCTAATATTTTCAGTTGGTAAGAAATTTTGAATTTTGCCCGGGTGGCGGCCGAAGCCTACTCTTATCGATTTTAGACCACCAAGGGATCTTTAATGTGCGCAACTTGCACACGGGCCCTCCGAGATTTTTTCACCCTTGACAACTTGTCTGTCTCATACCTGACTGACAACTTGTCTGTCTCATACCTGACTGACAACTTGTCTGTCTCATACCTGACTGACAACTTGTCTGTCTCCCCCTTGAGTGACAGAAGCTGCTGAAGGACGTGTTCGAGAAACATCGGCGTCGGATGGAACAAATCTACAGCGGCCTCGACAACTGCGATATTATGTACCCTTACTACAAAAAGTAAGTGGGCGGTCGGCGAGTGCTCTGGTGGGGTTTGGTCCGTTTTTCTATCAAATATCTATCAACGCTTTTATTTTCACCTTCTTGTCCTGGTCAGTGTGTTAGTGTTCGGGCGCTTAAGTGGCTACTTGCACTGTATGTTTTAAGGGAGGACAAGAATGTTTCTGGGTGTTCAACTCCTCAAGGGTCTGCTGGGGGAAAGATGTAAACAGTAAAGTGTATAGAGCTCGTTGGTGAGTGCGAATGTTCTCTGTACAAATGCTATTGGTTATTATATTATAATGATTAATGCTATTTGTTGTTGTTATTATAAATAGCAGTAGCAGTAGCAGTAGCAGTAGAAGTAGCAGAGTAGCAGTAGCAGTAGCAGTAACAGTAGCAGCAGCAGCAGCAGCAGTAGCAGTAGTAGAATTAGTATAATTACTACTCCTCACACACGGTTGAATGACGGATGGTCTGGTGTTGACTGCTACTTCTTTCGTCCTTATCTCTCCTCCTTAAACTAGTATGCTGCTTTTTAGTATTGCTTCTGAACTAAACTTCGGCACTCATATGACATATTATTTTTGCTGCCAATGTCGTAAAATTCTAACTTACTAGAACTAAACAAAAACCTTAGGCACTAAGCTGACCTATTTGTGTTTCAAATGCCGTAAACACTCCAACTGCAACACAACACCTACGCAAACTTTTTACTTAAATTCTTGTAAAAGTTTTAACTAAAACTAAACTGATAAGGTTCCTCTTTTATAATAATATGGCTTATTTGTACTGCTAGTGTCGTAAAAGTTGTACTCACACGATACCCCCCCCCCCATTTTACTGTACAACACTCCCATATACACTCCCTCCCTTCCTAAACAACATCTCCTATACAACTCCACCTCACCCCTCCTAAAAAACACCTCCTGTACACCCCCACCCTTCTCCCCTACAACCCCAACTCTCCATTTACAACCCCTCCTCCTTCCTATGCTCACCTCCCCCTTACACCCTCCCTTCCAATCCTCTCCTATTCAACCCCCACTCCCTATAATACAATTCTTCACCCCATCCTATACCATTACCCTCCCCCCTTCAATACACCACC
>NW_004797914.1:314928-318515 GCF_000002075.1 Aplysia californica | reverse complement strand
ACTTATAGTTTCCATCATGACCTGGTTGGAAATCCGTCGGACTGGTCCGCACAGATGGCTGTGTTTCTCCTCTCCTCTTTGGATCCCCTTCTCCTTCAATCTCTCTAGAGTGTGGGAACCGCTGTTCGCCCTATTCTTCCTCAAATTTTCCCTTACAGTGGTTAGGACGATTGGTGGGTCCAGTGTCAAATTCCCTCCCACTTTGGCTTCTCCAGCCAGCTTGTCTGCTCTCTCGTTGCCGGTTACCCCTGCGTGGCCCGCGCAGAAGATCCAGGCCACTCTTTCTAGGCTGCTCTCCCTGATCGTAGCCTTCCAGTCCACATACAGCATCCCTTTCTGTACCTTCTGTAGTGTGCTCATTGAGTCAGTAATGATTACTGCTCGCTGATGTCTTGTGTTCTTGATCCAGTGTAGAGCTTCACTTATGGCTTTTATCTCTATACTCATACTTGATGTTGTCAGTGCAGTTGCTCCACTTTGCTCTTTCACTACTAATCCATCAACTCTGACACTAAAGGCCCAGCCCGATTTGACTCCTCTGTTGACTGATCCATCCGTGAAGATCACAGCATCTCCATGTTCGCTATGCTCTTCTATCAGGGTTTCAATTTCAGCGTTTGTAGCTCCAAGTGGCCAGTTGCGACATTCTCTACCCAATGTTGCCTTCACTGTTGTGTACTCCCCGAGCGCATCATCGACCACAACACAATCCCTGCCTCTCCTTATGTCTTGTATCTTGCACCACTCGTTGATGGTGTTCGTGGCTTGAGTCATCCATTCCGTGCCCCTCTTTAGCCTTGATGTCATCTGTCGTCCCACTTTCTTATGTAGAGGGTTCGTCTCGTCTGCGCTGACTCGCAGAAAGGCTTGGACTTGTGCCAGTTTGTGTCTCTCGTCTGCACATGGGAAGTCTAGGAAGTATCTCATTGCTTCAGTTGAGGTATCTCGTGTGCACCCCAGGATTGCCCTCATTCCTTCATTTTGTAACACCTCGAGTCGTTGCAGTTGCGCCTTTGATAGGGTCAAGAGTCCGAGCCCGTACTCTACGACAGAGAGTACCAGTGTCTGGTAGAGGATGACAAGGATTTTTTGGCTCATCTTAGCTCTGGCCATCATCTTAAGGGCTGCTAGGCCTTTTCTCGCCCTGGAGATTGTTCCCATGATGTGATCTTTGCCAGAGAGGGTGCGGTCAAACGTGATGCTCAAGTACTTCAGTGTGGGTTCCCTCTTCAGCACTTTGCCTTCAATCGAGATACTTAGCACGTCATCGTGCACTGCATGGGTATTCAGTGTACACCACAATGCACAGGATTTGTCTGGGTGCAGTTTCCCGTTGTATGCCTCACACCACTGTTTAAGTCTGTCGAGTTCTTCCTGTACTCTATCCGCTGTAACCTGGCGGTTCTTGCCCTGTCTGTACACCAGCACATCATCAGCAAAACTGAGTACACGCCCGGGCCCCTCCAGCTGGGTGGGAGTAATCCCTATTGTATAAGCGTTGAACAGAACTGGCGAGAGTGCAGATCCCCGTGGTAAGCCTGGTGTGATCTCGGTAGGTTGCGAAACCCAGCAACCAAGACGTTGTGCTACCTTTCGTTTGAGCAGCGCTGCCCCAATCCATTGTACTAAATGTGGATCTACCTTCAGGTTGACTAGAGTCTTCATGAGGGTGTCGTACTGAACTCCGTTGTACGCATCTTCCAGGTCAAGTGTTGCTAACTGAGTTTCTTCCCCCCGTTCGAAGCCATCATATACGTCGGATGCAAGAGTGGCAGCATTCATCCATGTGATCTTTCCTCTTCTATAGCTGCCCAGTTCCGGCGGTAGGACGTTCTTTTCCTTCAGCTCTATTGCCAATCTGCGTGCCACGATTTTCTCCAGCAGCTTCCCGACGGTATTTTGCATGGTTACTATGCGACATGAGGCAATCTTGCTTGGATCCTTGTCTGGCTTAGGAACTGAGGACAGGTGACTGTCCAGCCTGTCTTCAGGTATATCCCCAGTCCACAGGCTTTCGTTTAGCCTCTCGGCTAGTGCCATTGTCTGTCCTTCCTCCATGTTCTTCATGTGGCTATAACGTACTCCGTCAGGACCAAGAGAAGTGTTGGATGCTTCCTGGATATATTTATGTAACATTTCGCGTGTCACAAATTGCAGGCAGGGTTCATCTTTGTAGTCCTGTTGGATCCAGTTGAGCAGCTGTTTTCTCTCGTCCTCGTCTTTCCTGTCAGTTTGTCTAAGGTATCTCCTAAGCAGAGCACGGCCTTTTTCTTCATCAGTGTGCATCCACATAATATCATCCTCTTGTTGGAAATCAGGGATAGCTTGTTTGCTCTTCCTATTAGTCATGCACCTGTAGAAGTTCCAGAACTGATACAGGGCCCTGTCACTGTTCACGCCCTGGCAGAAGTTGTCATATGCTAGGTCCTTGGCTTCTTTTGCTGCCTCATCGAATCTTAGATCTGCTAGCTTTTTCTCAGCTTTCAACTGCACGTTTGATCTGTCCCTCTCGTGTCTTCTCCGCGCCAGGCGTTTGATCTTCCACAATGCCCCAGTCTTTTCATTCCACCAGGGTGGCTGCTGTGCCACTACTTTTGCTGTACTCTGGGTGGCCTGGAGCTCTTTCGAAGTACACTGATGGGGTCGTTACCTTCTGCGGGGTGGAAGAAGACTCGTTTCTGTCTTTGATGGTTGCTGTTTTTTCCTCGCTTTACAAACACTGTGCATGGGCACATATGATTGCTGCCATAGTTGTGTAATAGTCTCCATGTACAGTCTATTGTTAGGTCTACCGAGACGAGCGCAAGGTCTATAGCACTGTCGGAGTCCCCATCTCTTGTGGCTAGTCTGGTCATAGATCTCTATCACAATACCCTAGATCGCACAGTGTGACGTAATTTCTAGGTTTGTACTGCCTAGATCGAGAACTATGACGTAGTTTCTACACTTGTATCACTTGACTCTAGACTGTGAGGAGAAACCATTGTCATAGATGTCTACCTCAATAACATACACTGTGCGGAGAAGGTAATGTCATCGCTGTCACAATATCACCGGTCCCATGGACAAACAGAAGAAATCACAAACTGGATATCGGAAGGGTGTCAGTTTTTAAAAAAGTGTCTGAACTCATGACTTAAGGTGGGGGGGGGGGCAACACCTGAAGGCTATCTCGCTTATTAGAGGACCACATTTTACCACATTTCACACATATAACAAGCATAGTCAGGAGTCCTCAAATCCGCAATCAAATTTGAGAAAAAAGTTTCTTTTCCATGGATATGTCGGCCATATTGGATTTTGTTGACATGTCTTACATAATGAATACCGCACTTATTGTTCATGGACATTTATTGTTTTTTGCATGATTCTTAGCAAATTTTAGGTCTAAAAATTTGTCTGTTGATTTTATCTTAAAAGAAATAGAAAATGTTTAATAAGTTTTTTCCTGAGGTTTATTCAAAAAGGGATTGAGAAACATCGCGTATTGAGAGAACGGCACACTAAAGAAAAATAAAATATTTACTTTATGATGAGGAAATGGTGGTGACAAACATGCCTGGTATGGGAAGAAATACGTCTCTGGG
>NW_004797914.1:302896-313077 GCF_000002075.1 Aplysia californica | reverse complement strand
GAGAGAGAGAGAGAGAGAGAGAGAGAGAGAGAGAGAGAGTCTTTGCCTGAGCTGTTTTATGGGTTTAACGTCCCTTTCAAGACTGTAAATTTGTGTATGAAGAAGGACCTCCGGATTTACCGTCCATCTCCGACAGGACCGAGTAAAATAAATGGATTGGAGAGCTTAAAAAAATTTCAAGAACAACTCTAGCTCAGAACGCACCGTTGTAGGTTGGAACCAGGGCTATCCACTACGTAGTTATTTACGC
Organism: Aplysia californica; assembly: GCF_000002075.1. Classification (NCBI taxonomy): domain Eukaryota; kingdom Metazoa; phylum Mollusca; class Gastropoda; order Aplysiida; family Aplysiidae; genus Aplysia; species Aplysia californica. The sequence goes on along the minus strand of NW_004797914.1, from coordinate 312,827 downwards.
GAACAGATACATTCATTCACAAAGTATTCTTTACAATTTACATGGACTGATGTACAGTTAAATTGTTAATGATGACCCACTATAAGTAATTATAGGTTGCTTACCAACACTGTTTTTCAGAAAAGATAGAGAGAAAAAAAGAAAAACAAACAGAAAAGAGGAAAGAAATAACTATGGGCTAAAATGAGTTTTAGTTGTCTGTTTTGTGTGTGTGTGTGTGTGGGTGTTTTTGTATGTGTGTGTGTGTGTGTGTGTGTGGGGGGGGGGGGGTATTTACTCTTCATGGAGAGGTGATGTCTTTTTAAAGTTTATGTTTTCCACTCCCACCAACACTATTTCATTTGTTTCGGTGGGGAGCTCTGTTTAGGTGCCTGTCAGGGATAACCCGGGCGGAGAGGAATACACCACTCTGGAAGAAAGACTGAATTAATACTCAATGGTAAACCTCCCAACGCAGGAATTGATCAGGCCTTCTACCACATACGCCGATAAGGACACGTTGAAAGAACAAACTATTCCTGCTTGGAAGAGCGAAATACTCCCAACCTGGTGAGTGGTTGACGGGTGCTCTGGTGCTCTAGTGTGGTTTGCTCTGTCTTCCCCATCACACTCCTATCGTCCTTGTCTCTACTCATTCTTTTGTTTGTTTGTTGTTGTTTTTTTTGGGTTTTTTTTGGTGTTTGTTACTCTCTTGCAACACCTCTAATCTTCAGCACTTATATGACCACATTGTATCTTACAAAAAACAACAACCATGGCCTGTCTTCAACAGATCCACTGTCTGTAGCCAAATAATGCTTTAGTAATAGTTTTACGGCACTTGCAACATAAATGGGTCATATCAGTGCAAAGATCAGTGGTGCGATTACCTGTAGACAGTTTTATGCGAAGAAGAGAAGGAGGAGATAATAATATAAGGACAATAGATGGTTGATAGGACAAAAGAAGCAAGCCGAACTAGAGCACCCGCAAACCAACCACTCCAAATACATGTATGAGGGCTGTCTCATTAACCCCCCCCCCCCAAGAAAATGGCTAGAAAATAAAAAGTTACAACTTACACAGACAGCGAAAGACTCCTTTAGTCCTCCACGCAGTCCCCATGAACAATCAAGTATTTTTCCAATCGCTGCATGAGTCAATGCGTACCACCCCAGTAGAATATTACGTGTAGCGACCAAAGACAATTTCTGACGTTCTCAGAAAGTTTGGCAAGTGTTTTACGGCGCTCACAACTGTACAAAGTCATAATATGACTCACTCACAAGGTTTGCGTCATCAGTTATTTTTTTTTATAGATATATCGCTACATTGTCCAAACACATTATTATGGAAGTCTGAAGGGGCTAAGATCAGGGTTGTGATCCAAAAAGCTTTCATTGAGTTCCTGGAATCCACCAGCAGACTCAGTTCCTACGTTGCCAAGTGAATTTTTTCTTTGTCGTAAAAAAAAAGACCAAAAAAAACACAACAAAAAACCTACACCAAAAAAACAAACAAGTAAAATCATGAAGAGTAATACTATTTTGCTGTACTTTTTTAAAAATCATCTATCAACATTTTTAAAAACCACCCAGCTAACATTTTTCTGAATCCCAGCTCATTAAAGACAATTCCGTGAACTGTTGACTCAGGAAAAGCTAGGAGGGTATCAGTAGCAATGTCACAAAGTTTGAGTCCCCTATCGTCAGGATTTGGTTTTTCAGTGCGTTCAATATTTTGTCTGTGTTTGCAGACAGAACGGTACCTCAGTGTTACCAAATTCTATCTGACATTTTTGGCCGTTTTGATTTACTAAAACCATGGGGTCAAAAACCAAATGTTATATCGGCTCTGTCAAAATCTTAAAAATAATCGGAGTTATTATCAAGATATTCAGAGAATCGCATCCGATAAAGCTTGGCATATTGTAAAACTAAATATTTTTACGTCTAATTTTTCAAAAAGAGGTACTGGACAGATAGAGCTTTATCATTCTGAGAACCGAGATGACGACATCTAGCCTGCTCATGATGGAGAGTTATGTGCCCTTATAAATTGAATAGATTGTAGCACTGGTGGAAGACCCTTGACTTGCTTTAAAAATTCTCACCATAAAAACTTTCGATTTCTGCCTGAATTTCAATGGGATTTTCCACGTTTGCTTGCTAAAAAAAGGGCCAGAATTGCAGCAATAATCTCTCTTTTTTGATAATTTTGTGGAGTGGTTGGCATTTTTTTGGTGATGAAGTAATAATTAAAGGTGCATCCTAAACGAGCATTCACTGAACTGTTCAAACCTTTGTTAAAAACAGAATTCGCAAACGTTTTATTTTTTAATAAGGGCAATTCTCCTGTCATTAAAAAAATGTCTTTCTCCTCTCTCCACCTCTCTCTGTCTCTCTCTGTCTCTCTCTGTCTCTCTCTCTCTCTCTCTTTCTCTCTGTCTCTCTCTCTCTCTCTTTCTCTCTTTCATTCTTTCTTTCTTTCTTTCTTTCTTGGTCTCTCTTTCTTTCTCTCCTTCTTCTCTCCCTCTTCTCTCCCTCTTCTCTCCCTCATCTCTTCTTTCATTTTCCATCTCTTCTCTCTCCCCACTCTCTCTTTCTCTCATTCTTTCTTTGCTTCTTTCTTTTTCTCTCTGCCTTTTTCTTTCTCTCTCTCTCTCTCTCTCTCTCTCTCTCTCTCTCTCTCTCTCTCTCTCTCTCTCCCATTCTCTCTTTCATTCTCTTTCCCCCAAGGTCACTACCTCTCATAATCCATCATCATGTCCTCAAAACTACCGATTTTAATGAGACCAATTCACACCATGGAACTCGTCCACAACCATCAGGATATTGGTACTGTTGCCGAGATTAGCACAGGGGGGGACAACCAATCGAGTCTCGGTAAGGCCAGAACGTCGCGATATCCCGCGATATCCCGCGATATCCCGCGATATCCGTGGTGTATTATAAACATTGGCGTCTCGACTCTGTGAACACTTAGCTATCATTAAGAGCTACGATGTCTTCATGGTAAAAAATACAGTATGTGCACTTTTTAAGCAATTTTACAGAAGAGCCAAAAACAATATAAAAACAACAACAACAACAACAACAACAACAAAACAGCTGAATGTTGTTACCAAGAAAACAAAACTTTTTGCAAACATCCAAAGTCAATATTTCAGGAACACAATTTTGATAGTAGCCTTTCTTTTATCTTTAAAGCAAATTTTAATGTTGTTTTATGGGTCACAACATTCCCTTTTGATTTGGCTTGTTTGTTGTTGGTTGGTTTTTGTTTCGTTCTTGTTTTGTTTGTTGCTTTTAGGCTCTCCTGTAAAATTGTAAAAACTGCATATACTGTATTTTTTAAATGACACAGTACGCCATTTCCGCTCTTCAAGACCACTGCTTACGGGGTACAGTTACAGAGAGGAATATAAATAAAGGGCGGAGTACCTAGCTCGGTCTGCACCAACACTCGCCCGGGGTCTCATCGTTGGTATCACTGTAAGACTGTGAACGTTTTTTCCCTCTTTCCTCAGATAGCTTCTTTTTATCTCTTTGTTAGATTTGGTTTCTCTTACACCTCTGGTTTGATTTGAGCACATAGGAAACTGTAACTGTCATTTTGAAGTTAGACAAATCGAAAAAGAAAAATGTATTTTGTTTTGCCTGTTTGTTTTGTTGTTTTTCATTTGAATAAGTTGAAATCTTTTTTGTTTCTGCACCCTCACTGTTGCGCACAAAAAATCCAAGTTCAATTCCCCTGCGGGAATATTTTTTTTTTTACCGAGTATCGAGATCTTTCTACTTGACGATGTCTCCATCTCAGCTTAGCCTGGTCCTGACAGGCAAGGTCGAAACTTTGTCTTCTGAATTATCGAAATTAATTTATTTATTATATCCATTGGGGCGTAAAAATATCTACCTAAAAAAAAAGAGGATTTTAGCGATCCATAAAAATTGAATCTGAAAGAAGGCTTTTAATGTACAATGGTTTTTTTTGGTTTTTTTTTGGGGGGGGGGGTATATTCTTTGTTTTTTGTTTGCCGCACCGCTGAAGAATTCAATAACGAAGTTTCTGGTTGTCCTTTATTTGTTTCGTCCGGTATCTTACGTTTTCCGTCACATTTTAGGTAAACGTATAATTTCCAAATGTAAGAATATAAGAGAAGACGTAAACAAAAGCAGGGATATCGATACTCGGAGATTTAGGTGATAATTTTGTCGGTGCAGATTGTAGGAGATAGAATACATAGTGGTCTCCAAATGAAACTTGAAAATTTAATCACCCAATCTCGCATTACCCACTCATGCAGCATAACAATTTACAGCTTAATGACGTTTGCACCATCTGACACATTAATTATTCATCTATGTTGAGAGACGCCCGAGATATATTCACTTAAAATTGACCATAAAATGAAGGCTAGACCAAATTGTGCGAAATCAAAGAAACGTAAAATTATCTTTGCAAGTGTATGAGGACCATCAATATTGATAAAAATGGACTTACATCGCATGTCCAATGAATGGAGAATTTTGTCTCTGCTGTAAACAGTGTTTATCTATTGCACTTTGTCATGATAGTTTCAAACAAAATTTGGACTTAACATTAAATTTGCTCTTTGTTATTCTGCTTAGGAGCTATTGGTTTTGTGTAGGGCACAACTCAATTGAAATTTGGACATAATATGTATCTGTCACTTCATCTCACATGTCTCCGAGTTGCAAACTATGGGTCTGAACTTACAGCGAAATCGCCTACTTCAGACACTGTTTCATGAGACTCCGCATAATTCTTATCGGGGCTATTTACTAGTGAGTGTTCCTACGTTGATACGATTTGTTTTTCCAAGAATTGTCTGGTGGCACTGTTCCGGTGAGAAAATGCTTTGCTATGCGTGGAGATGTCTACTTGAATGACACCAGATCGAAAATAAGGATAGGAAATGACGTTCTAGCACTCGTACGTTGTAGTTCACTAAACCAAGCCTTCCGGTGATTCATTCTTACGAGAGTGGTTTTGTTCATTCAACCCCAAACCACCCAAAACCATGGCTGTTTCGTGTCTTCCGTTCCTCACTGACAAATGATTGTGTCCAAAATCTAACACAGCCCACGTGCAAAAAAGGTTTCGTGCTCGACACGAAATCAATAGCTCTTAAACAAAAATAACATTTCAACAAATGCACTTTTAATTTGGTAGGTATGTAGGACAAGTACATATCTAGAAATTGGTCTGAGGAAGTTTTGATAGCTTCAGTTTTCATTTTATGGCCCTTAAAAATCGACTTATTGTAGAGCTGTGGAAAAAACTCAGGAAAATCAGGCTTTCGGAGGCGATTTAAAAAAAACTGCAATTGCAATAAAAAAAAATCCTCTGGCCACTTTTTAAAACTAGGCGTTGTTAACACAGTTACATCAAAATTGAATAAGAAACAACGCAAAAAATAGCATTTTGAGAAAACGGCGGAAAAAGGTCGGAAATGGCAAAATCAGTAAAAGCCTTCAAAACATATTTCAAACTAAAACATGGCAACAACTTAATAATATCAACACAGCCGACATAGAATGGAGTTTTCCTACTAAAATTGAAGCATATGAGCGATGCAGAACATGATTTTTTAGACAAAAGTGGCAATTATTTTCTTTTAAAAAGTCCATACCCTCTAATCTAAAATCCCTTCAAACATCACTTTAAGGAACAGAAACGCCTTCATACGTTTTTTTGACATTGTTCAGGAAATATCCAGGATATAAAACAAATAAGTGATAATCCCTGTTTGCATAATTTCTCCCAAAAACACAATTTTTAGGTGCCCCACCAGCCCTTAAGTCCAGGTTTTGCGTTGTATTTGTAAATGCTCTGTTTTCGAATCTGTTTGAAAATATCGCCAGAAAATACTGTTCATTGCAGAGACAATAACAGTTTTCTATTTATTTGATATTCGATAACATTCAATTAAACCAATGTTGACCAAGAATGTTGATGCACCTCAATATACGAGCGAACACGCCTCTACGTTTTTCTGATTTTGCCTTACCTGTTTTTTTAGGCTCAGTCTTTAGTGATCATATCTCGGGTGTCACTTAACATAGATGAAATATTAATTTGTCAGATGATGCAGAATGTAATTAGTTTTAGATTAATATGCTCCATTTGTGGGTAGTGCAAGGTATTAACCCGATGATTGGGAGATTACATTTTCAAGTTTCTTTTGGACACCACTTTTTAATATTTCCAATTTTATCCTTCTATTTGAATTCAGGGCGGAAAAGAAAAGAGCTGTGGTATCGATACTCGGAGATCTAGACAATAATACTTCGTTGGTGCAAAATGTGGGAGATCGTGATGTGTTCGCTGGCGGTATTCAGATCTCGCCTGCATGTGGGTGAGTACATTCTTGGCATTGTGGCGCAATCAGCCTCTTGTCAAAATAATGAACTCCAAGAAACCAACATTATAACTCCTGTTTGGCAATAGGGTTTGCTTTATCTTTTTCTTTTGCTCTACGCTTTTTATGTCCCTCTAAAAACTACTGTCTGTGAAGATTATGCCGAACATTCATAAAAGGTACACAAAAATACGTGAATTTGCAATTTCGATGGATACTCATGATTTGGCTGTCACCAAACTTTGGAGGCCATTTTTTCGCTATTTTTACCTCTGGCATACACAAAACGACCCTCACCATTTTCAATCACAATTAATGAATTAGACTTCTCTTCGGGATAGATTTCTTCTGCGGGGGCGGGGGGGGGGGGGGGGGTCAGCAAAAGCAAGACAAATGTAGAATTCCGTATGCCAAAAAAAAAACGATGGAAAAATAACGAGAACCTGATTCTACCGCACCGTGACAAGCACTGTTTTATGATCCGTGTCTGTTGTGTTGTGACAGCACGACCACCACCACCATCATCATCATCATCATCATCATCATCATCATCATCATCATCATCATCATCACCACCACGACCACCACCACTACTTGTTCCAACGTTACAAAACACCAGTGAGTCTTTAGCAAAGATATTACTGTTGTAGTTGCTGCTATTGCTATTTTTTATTGTTGATAAAGATCTCAAAAACAAGAGTAATCTGACTTTGCCACAGTTATGAACCATCCACCATGTTTGAGCAGAGACATTTGCCCTGTTTCCACCGTGAGAACAATCACATAATATTGTACTTCCTGTCTGATCACGGATGTTGTTGCTGTTGCTGTTGCTGTTGCTGTTGTTGTTATAGTTGTTGATGTTACTGCAATTGTTGCTGTTGCTGTTATTGCTGCAGTTGTTACTGAAGTATTCATCTTAATAAGTTATTCTCTGAGACATTTGCCCAGCTCCCACAGAGAGAACAAACACTTACTATTATTGTATTTCCTTTCTTTTCACGGCTGTTGTTGCTGTTGCTGCTATAGTTGCTTTTGTTGTTATTGTCACTATTTTGCTAAAGTTGCTGATTCTAAAAATAGTTATTATCTAAGACTACTTCCCACACTAAGAACAACAACAAACAAAAAATCCGGTCTTTTCACAGCTGTTTTGTTGTTGGCGCTTATCATGGTGACGTCATCACCGGCTCGGGCTAGCGGTAAGTGACTGAGTCGTTGAAAATTATGTTTGTTGTTTGTTTTTGTTTTTGCTCATTTTCCCATTTGTACGCACACACACACACACACACACACACACACACACACACACACACAGAGAGAGAGAGAGAGAGAGAGAGAGAGAGAGAGAGAGAGAGAGAGAGAGAGAGAGAGAGAGAGACCACACACACACAATAGATAGATAGATAGATAGATAGATAGATAGATAGATAGATAGATAGATAGATAGATAGATAGATAGATAGATAGATAGATAGATAGATAGGTAGATTCCCTCCCTACCTCACCCCTCACTGCTTTGTTTCTTTAATTTTTCAACTCTTTGTTGTTTCAGAGGGTAAGATTATAGAAGACATTTCTGTGTTAGAGCCCTTTGCGAATCCTGATGCTAGATAGATGGATAACGAAAAAATGAAGGGAAGAAAGATATCCAGATACAAATAAATAGTAATATAAATCCCTTCCATCTCCCCCTTCCAATCTCCCCCCCCACCCCCCCACCCCGCACACCTTTATGTTCAACTGTTCAACTCTTTCAGATGGGGACATACATGACGACACTTAGCCGAGCCCGGTCTGAATGTTGATGCTCTGTTGAACCGGATGTTAGATAGATAGTTCTAGATGGATATTGAAAAAGTGAAAGGTAGAAAGCTATCCAGATACAAATAAATAGTAAGATAAATCCCTTCCCTCTAGCCCCTCCACCCCCCTCCCCCACACACACCTTTATGTTCAACTGTTCAACTCTTTGTTGTTTCAGATGGAGAGATACATGACGACACAGAGCCGGAGCCCGGTCTGAATGTGGCTCTGTTGAACCAAATGTTGTTCACGGAATCTGAGGAGCCGGACTCAGGGGGTGAGAGACAACCCGTATTTTTTCCTGTCTGTCCTATTGTCTGTTTGTTTATATGCATTTAAGGCCGGCTTGCGGGCTGCCTGCCTGTCTGTTGGTTTGTGTGACTGTCTACTCTTTCTCTCTCTCTCTCTCTCTCTCTCTCTCTCTCTCTCTCTCTCTCTCTCTCTCTCTCTCTATTTTCCCCCCTCTTACTCGTGTTTCCATGTCCGTTATCTTTGTCGTATTAAACTATGTGTGAGGTAGCATGGTGGATTCAGGCTCTCGTCAATTTTTGGGCATACAGTTATTAGTATCATCTTAAAGCTTGTTCACTTGTCTTTATTTGGATGAAAAAAATTTCCATTTTTCTTGAATACAAGTCGAGATATTTGAGAAAGAAGGAGGTGGGGGTCACTTGTTTTCAGAGGTAAAATTGTTGAGAAAATGGCCACCAAAGATTAGTTATTTCCTTAGCTTAAGAGTCCGTGGTAACTGAAAATTTACATTTTTTGTTCCTTTATTCAACGTTTTTCAGAAAAATCCACACAGAAATGAGTTCTTTGATGGGTATGAAAGGTGTTGAGCAAAAAAACAAACATTTGATAAAAATTCACAAACCTGCGGAAAAATGCAGGTTTCTTCACTTTAATTATTTTGACGAGAACCTGATTCCACCACGTTGCCTCACATATTAAGATCACGTTGCCTATCAAAGACTATTCTTCAGGGAACTGTGTAGGGGAGAAGAAGAAGAGGAAAGCAAAAGCAGAGGTGGACCGACAATAATGCACAGTGGACAGAGAAATCCTTCGCACAAAATCAAACGCTCGCAAAAAATCGTGAAAAGTGGAGGCACCTGACAAGGCTCTCTGTCATACAGCGCCCCAACGATCCTCGTGGGTTATGGGATCAGTAACCAGTAACCAGTAGATTTGTCGGCCTCGACCACTACATGTATAACATACAAGTATCAATATGTGAGGCAGCGTGGTGGAATCAGACTCTCGTCAAAATAATCAAAATGAAGAAACCTGCATTTTTCCGCAGGTTTGTGAATTTTTATCAAATGTTTGTTTTTTGGCTCAACGCCTTTCATGCCCAATAAAAAACCATTTCTGAGTGGACTGTTCTGAAAAACGTTGATTTAAAGGCACAAAAATATAAATTTTCAGTTCCCAATGACTTTTTAGCTGAATTAAAAACTAATCTTTTGCGGCCATTTTCTCACTAATTTTGCCTCTGAAAATAGGTGACCCCCACCTCCTTCATTAACAAATTTAATGTATTTTATCCATACAAATAAAGACAATTGAACAAGCTTTAAGATGATACAAATAACTCTACATGCCCAAAAATTGACGAGAGCCTGATTCCCTCACGCTGCCTCACACATGTTCAAGACCTCTATTATTGATTATATTTATTGAGGAAGGAAGTTAAATTTTGTCTTAAATCTTGACAATTCAATGCTTTCCTGCGTTAAGTCACGACCCCCTCCCCCCACT
>NW_004797914.1:299793-301022 GCF_000002075.1 Aplysia californica | reverse complement strand
CAGTCACAAGCACTGATTATGTAAGCTAACTACTACACTGGTCGAGTCTACCTCACAAATGTGAGGGAACTAACTCCTAATAACTTCTTTACTGTTGCGAGTGCTTGTTTTTTTTTCCTCGACTTTTTACCGTCCTATAATCAGATCGTGACCTCGATTATGACACCGGCTCCTGGCCGCGAAAGGCTAGACCAAAAACAGCCAAATGTGAAATTAATAAATGATAATTGTCAAGTTCTACCAAAGAGTTAGACTCTCTCGTAGATCTATAACACATAGAATCTAGATCTAGTACTGACATATCTGCTGGATCTTTGCTTTGTGTTTGTGTATTCACATCTAAATTTAAATCTAATTTTAGTTGAATTGATATTAAATAAGATACTTTCCCTATTATATTGGCGGTTGAACGTACAATATGAATTCCGGATTTGTTTTCATTCACAACTCAGAGTCGCCGCCTCGAGTTAGATTCTTGTGTGACATCCCCAGGCCATATCTGGGTTCCGTTTCACTTTGATTACCCTGTCAAACAAGCCAGCCTTCGCCCTTGGCTACTACTATCAGGTCTGTAGCGGGGTGCTGGTGAAAGACAAACAAACAAACACTCAGACAGACAAACTGTTCTCCCCTCCACTGTACAATCTAACCTAACCCCCCCTCCCACGACACAGGTACGAAGTAACGGCCGCTACTACCAGATCTGTGGCGGGGTGCTGGTAAAGAGGAACAAAGTCCTCACTGCCGCCCACTGTGTGTCCAGAAGGTGAGTCATATCTGGGCAGCACAAAGGAGAGATAAGATAGGTTGATATGTGAAGCGTCCTGACAAAATGAGTTACTTCTCGGATTCGAACCCTGTGGGAAATAGATAGAACGCACTTATACGTGAGGTTTTTACAATTCATAAGTGTGAAATCTTAAAGGGCATGTTATTTAAAGAATATGACGCCAATAGAAAATGTAAAAATTTGACACTAGTGTCTATTTTTGGTCAATATTTCCATTTGTGGATTATGAGAAGTAACTAATTTTGTCAGCATGCCTCACATAATATGTTATTCCTATGAAAGGGATAAGAGAGGATAGATTGGAACGTTTTTTCCATGGCTTTTACTTTATGTAAATGACAATATTTATTCCTCTCACGGGCAGAGAGAGAGAAAGAGAGAGAGAGAGAGAGAGAGAGAGAGAGAGAGAGAGAGAGAGAGAGAGAGAGAGAGAGAGAGT
>NW_004797914.1:294472-298313 GCF_000002075.1 Aplysia californica | reverse complement strand
AATCATCATCATCATCATCATCATCATCATCATCATCATCATCATCATCATCATCATCATCATCATCATCATCCTCATTATCATCCTAGAAAGAAACCCCTTGATCAAGCAGTCAAGCCTAAAAACAGCAGGAAAAGTTGGTTTCAGGTGGGCACCGATTTAGCAGACCACCTCCCCCCTGAAGCAGAGAGTCGATGGCCAATCAATCTGGTGATAGCTTGTCCATTGGAGACCCATGGCGAAATCGAAATCCGGACAGAACTGAGATGAGTGAAGAGCAAAGGTGATGATCCTGTAAAGGCACGGGAAGCTGCAGAAGATGTGATCAAAGAGGTTGGTTCCGATGTGACAATTTTCACCGACGGATCGGCTGTTGCAGGATACCGGGAAGGTGGAGCAGCAGCAATGGTGATAATGAATGATAAACTACCACGGACAGAAATTATTAAAACTAAAGGTGCATTCATTACATCATCTCACGACGAGGAATGCCAGGCAATTATGTCTGCTGTACAATGGATTGCTGACAATTGCCACAGTAGAACCAATGTTCCCGATCTTGAATGACAGTCAGTCCCTCTGCAAAGGACTGCTAGGCAATAGCTCGGACATACATGATTTGGGCCACAAGTGCAGTAAAACCACATCCACAATAAAAATCCAGGGGATTCCAAGCCATGTTGGAATCGAAGGAAATGAGGCAGGTGACCAAGCTGCTAATGAAGCCAGAGAGATTGAAGGAGACAGACGACCAACAACATACAGAGAGTCTTTCCAAAGCTCAAGAGGGAAATCAGAGACCCACCATGCAGAGCTAAGTACCAGCACCTGGAAGATGTGTATTCTGGGTTCTCCAATAAACAGGAACAAAGTATCACATGTCGCTGGGACCAGGTTGAGCTAGTAAGACTGCGGTCGAACATTCATTGGAGCTTGGTATAAGAACTTTGTAAATGAAGAGCTCAGCCCACGTTGCCGAAGATGAGGCCATGAACAAAAGGATGTCAAACATATGTTTGAATGTACAGGAACAATGGCAATTCGAATGTAGTTATTTAGACAAGTAGATATGCCTCTAAGAATATTAACAATGGAACCGAAAAAGAGCCTCGCTCTCGCTCGAAGATTTCTTCGTGGAGTCCGCCAGGCTCGTTACGGAAACAAAAAATATAATAATCATTATCATCATCATCATCATCATCATTACACTAAATTGTCGTTTTGTTTTGTTTCTCTTCCTCCCAACCCCGGCCTCGCTACCAGCACGAGAAGTACAAGACGTACCAGGACTACGACATCGCGGTGCTCACCCTGTCCTCCAACGCTCACCTCAACAGCCGGACCAACACGGTGAAGCTAGGCCTGTACCTCGACACTATACCCACCAAGAAATGCTCTGTGTCTGGCTGGGGCGTCACTGAACACGGTTCGTTTAGTTTTAGTACTTCGGGGTGTCCACTACGCTAGATCGGGCCGATCGTCCGACTCGGTCGCCTGAAACTGAAAACAAGCACGTGAGGCAACCAAGGGCCAATCCCATCCGTAATGGGCACCCTGTACAAGGTTATACGGCGTTCGCAACTGCGTAAAGGCAGATGAGCGCCAAGGGGTGGATGTCAACAAAAAAAACGTCCAAACGGGGAATCATCATTCTGTCCCTGCTCACCTCTTTAGCCTCAACTGCACAAAGTCTGCTTCGACTATCAAGGCACCTAGGAAATTGCAGTTCACAAGAGTGTAACAAACATTCAAAAGAAGTAGAGGAAAAATGACGATAGTAAGGATGGGGAAAGAAAAAGCAGCAGTCTATGTTGTTTTGGCACAGCATGAGCAGGACATTGATAAATCAGCCCATTTACAATTCTACAGTGCATAAGAACATGTTAATATTCCCCGTTTGGGAATGGCCTAAAGACAATTTCAGTCAGTAGCATTGCCCTGGTTGAGGGGTGGGGGCGGGGGAACACGGTTCGTTTCTCTTTTTGTTTGAGTGTTGCAAGAGTTTTAAGGCATTTTCAACACTATAAGGTCATACAAGATATGATAAGATAATAAGATAAGATAAGATAATACTTTATTTTCAAAAAGGAAACTTTTTCTTGGCTATAAAAAGTAAAGTTTTTCCTACATCCAATCCGTACATTGGGGATTGCCTTTTCAGCGAGACAATTATTTCCTGGGCCTTCGGCATATTGTGTTAGGGTGTCCTCCAACTTCCTTCTCCGACAGTCTTATTGTATTTGGTTTTAGTAAGAAATTTACGGCGTTTGCTCCACGAATAGGTAATTTATGCGCCAAAGATTAGATAAGACAAGATAAGATACATCTTTATTGGGGGTAAATTATACGGGTAAACCAACTTTGTCATTTTGACAGCTGAATGTGTTTCTCTCTTTCTCCATCTTATGACATTACAATGTTCACAGACGACACAGAATTCGCCACAGTCATGTGTCCGTAATCTCTGATCAACTTCAGTTTCATAAAAAGACTGTGTGTTGCACGCTAAGGCTAAAGTTGGCCCATTCTTTCTTGGCCTTGCACGCTCAAGGTCTTCCTCCCGATTCGGACTATAAGAACGTACATTCTAATTGATGGTCGCCTTTCTCTGTTTCTTCTCGCTTTCACCTCTGTTTCAAGGGATGAAACAAACTCTACGTTTAGGGGGTATCTTACATCTTTACTCCGACCAGATCTCGATCTAGAGTGATATATTCTTGCTAACTACTCCAAATCAGTCTCGAATTCTGTGCTCTAAATATATCTAGGAATATAGAGAGATCTAGATCTAGAGTCTTGCTGTTTAAAAAAGAAAACTACGCACCAAAATACACGCCAACATTTGAAAACGCCAATACAACGAAGTAAACATTTTGTGAGTTTAAACGAACTCAGCGTATTGGGGACATGACTACGCCAACTGCGTCTAGAAAAAGTCATTACAATAAAGTTTGAACTGAAGTATCCATCGACTCTGCGAAGCACACTTTCAAACAGAATTGGATAATATCGAGATTCTAGATCTGAAAAAAGTAGAAGCAGCTGTCTCACACAGCACAAACCGAAGCGGAAGTAGTCCCCAGTAAATATAAAATGGCTCATGGGAGAGTGAAAGCATCTGAGGGCTTTGATTTACAGGAAGAACCATGAAACCTGAAAAATCAAAAGGTAGTTTCCGAACTTTGAAAATGTACCCACTTAACCCTTTGTGACAATTCTTAACTGAATCATATTTCTGTAGATGTCATGGGCACTTGTGTAAAAAATGTATACTGACTTCACAATCGGGCTTAGTTCCATTATAATGATGAACAGTAGAGGTAGCAATCGAACAGAATATACGAGAAAAAGATGTGGTCAGTACAAAGTATTATTTGTTTGTTTGTTTGTTTGTTTGTTTGTTTGTTTGTTGACAGATCGATAGATAGATAGATCTAGATAGATCTAGATTGATAGATGGATAGATAGATAGATAGATAGATAGATAGATAGATAGATAGATAGATAGATAGATGGATAGACCGATCAATCGATCAAAAGATTGATTGGTTGATTGATTGATTAATTGATTGATTGATTGATTGATTGATTAATCGAAAACCTTATCCCCACGACGCTAATGACTTTTCCGCGGTTTCGTCTCTCATCAGGACGGGCATCCTATGTTCTGAAGGAGGCAGAGCTCAAAATAATCTCACAGATTCGCTGTATCTTGAAGTGGTATGAGATCACGAAGAAATTTCTGGTGAAGATTCGAGAAGTCTGTGCCGTGGATAAGGAGTCTAGTGCTTGTAATGTACGTTGGACTTGTTGTTTTGTCTTATATCGTAGAAAGAGGGGG
>NW_004797914.1:288531-292466 GCF_000002075.1 Aplysia californica | reverse complement strand
ATCTTTAACGTGCAACTTGCACACGTCCTAGACTTTTCGCCCTTGTCCGAGGAGGCTATGTGTAGAATTTCCTTACGAGGAGACCAGAGGTGTGGCTGAAAGACAGCAGTAAGAAGGAGCCAAGGAGTAGCAGTAGAAAGGCTGCAGAAAGAGTCAGGAGCCCAGAGGAGGGGGCAAAGGAGATGAGGGGGTGGGGGCAGAAAGTGGAGACGAAAGAACATTGCTAGAGAGCAGGAAAGAAGAGGAAAGAGACAATTTTAGACAAGAAATGTTTTCCGTCGCATCCCGATTTCGAACCCGGTCCTTTGAATGAGAGGCATACACCTTAATCTCAAGGCCACGAGAGCCCCCACAATGAGATTTTACGCCCCACGGACACAAGTTAGATCAATTAGGACGTGAGTTTCATTTATGTAGGCGAAGGCTGACTCCTCTGAAAGGGTAATCAAAGTGAGACAAAGAACTAGGTCGAAATGAGGCCAAACATGAAAAACTTTTGTTCAATAGGAACAGGATTAAAGAAACTTCTTTCTCAAGTCGGAACCACTGAGTTGTGAATGAAAAGAAAATCTGAAATTTACATTCTTGTATGTTCACCCGCCAAAATAATCGGGTAGATATCTTCTTACATAATTGTGAGGTAGCGTGGTGAATTCAGGCGCTCGTCAAAATAACGAATAAAAAGAAAGTTCCGTTTTTCCACAGGAATGGCACTTTCATCGAAATGTTTTTTGGCTCCACACCTTTTATGTTCATTTAAGAACCCATTTCTGTGTGGATTTTACTTTAAAACATTAATTAAAGCACAAAGAAGTAAACTGTCAGTTGCCACGGACTCTTAAGCTTTATAAATAATCAAACTTTGGCCGCCATTTTCTCGCTAATTTCATCTCTGAAACCAGGCGACCCCATTTACATCAATTGCAAATTTCTCGACCTGTATTCAAGAGAAATGGGTATTTCTTTCAACAAAAGCAAGACAAATGAACAACTTTAAGACGATACCAAAAACTCCTACGGCCCAAAAATTGACGAGAGCCTGATTCCACCGTGTCGTGACACAAATCTTTTTAAAACGCGGTCAAAGATTCGTAGCGCAACTTATCCCTAAATATCTCTTTAACGGGTGAGACAATGGCATCCATGCTTTGCACATCAGTTTGTATCAATTTGTCTCAACATAATCTTATTTTTCCACAACAATTGAGGCCAGATCTAAAAAAAACTTTACTTCATAAATATATGGAAAATACTATATCTCTACGTCACGAGGAAATGGGATTGTTCACAGCTTTTCCCGCTTCTCACACACATGTTGCATACGTATAATAGGGCCATCATAGATCATTAATGACTCTATTTATTAGCAAAACGTGTTGCAAGAAATGTATAATTCTATGGAGACCACATTTATTTTTCTCTAAAAGTAAAAGTTCTCCAAACATGCGTTCAATGAGATAGTGTCACAATTTAAAAAAGAAAAATGACTGGTTTGCTTTTAAAAGCGATATTGCCCCAGTTGTAAACAGTTCGAAATCTGGAGAAACCACCTACTTGGATTTTTTATGAGTATTTATTAAGTATTTTTCTAGAATACAGGTAACAGGTGTTTACAAAAATATTGATCTGTTAAGACAATAAATTGATACAAGTCATTGTACAAAAGCTGGAGAGTCTTTTTCTATAATTTAAGAAACATAATTGTCAATAAGTTGCGCCAAGAATTTTTGACAGCACTATACTATAAGTGGACATATACGGTTTGGGGCAAACAAGAAAAATAAACCAAAAAAAAGAAAAACAATAAACAAAAATTGTCCAACGGGCGGGAAGATGTCGTTTTTTGTTTTTGTAATTGTTTTACGGCGCTCGCAACTGCATAAGGTCATATGAGCGCGCGGGACACACTAAACTTTTTTCAGTTGGTAGGAAATTTTGAGTTTTGCCCGGGTGGCGGCCGAAGCCTACTCTTATCGATTTTAGACCACCAAGGGATCTTTAACGTGCACAACTTGCACACGGGACCTCCGAGATTTTTTGCCCTTGTCCGAGAAGGCTAGGTGTAGATCTTTCCTACCAGAAAATCAGGGGTGTGGCTGAAAGACAGCAGTAAGAAGAAGCCAATGAGTAGCAGTAAAAAGGCTGCAGAAAGAATCAGGAGCCCAGAGGAGGGGGCAAAGGAGGTGAAGGGGTGGGGGGCAGAAAGAGGAGACGAAAGCAGACGACAGAACATTGTTAGAGAGTAGGAAAGGAGGTGAAAGGAGACAAATTTAGAGAAGAAAATTTTTTGGTCGCTACTCGGATTCGAACCCGGGACCTTTGAATGAGAGGCGAACACCTTAACCTCTAGGCCACGAGAGCCCTCGGGGAAGATGTCGATTTTCTCGATTGTACAATTTTGACGAGGGCTCGATTTGACCACCGCGTCAAACAACAAGATAGGAAAAGGAAATGTACGCTATTTCCAGTCCATGTTTTCCTAACAATCAAGTTGATACCTACTTCCTGTACTCCTGTCGTTGTTTCTCGTTGTGTGCCTTTCTGGTAGGTGAGCTGTCTCTCGTTGTGTTGTGTGCCTTTGTGGCGGGTGAGCAGGTCAACGACAGCGGAACCAAGTCCCGCGCCTCTATATATAGCAGCACCCAGCTCTCTGGTTCGCGAAACAAATCTTGTAAGTGGGGGGGGGGTGGGGGGGTGGGGGAGAAGTAACCGTGCCCTTTTTTTGCCGCGCAGTGTATCAGAGTCTTGTTCTTTGAGACGAAACCATTGTGGTAAACAGCGTTCTTATCTCAAATCCGTCTTGTTTTGGGGTTCATTTTTGTGGTTGTCGTTGTTGCTGTTTAAAGATTCGCGAACATCCTTTTGTTTTTAGCTGATGTTCTTTTTTCGCTCAAGATTCTCTGACATCCATTTTGTTTCTAGTACATTTAAAAAAAATTATTTTTTAAATTTATTAATTTAAATTTTTATATATTTTTTTGGGGGGTAGGGGGTCGTTCAGGATTCTCCGACACCTGTTTTGTTTTTAGTTTGTTTTGTTAGTTTTTTCGTTCAAGATTCTCTGACCTCCGTTTTGTTTTGCTTTTTATTTTTCTTTAAAGAAAGGATTATAGCCCCCTGACCCCCCCTCCCCCTTCCCCGTCGCCTCTAATGTTCTGACAGTATCTCCTGGTTGTGTGGACGGTTATTTCGCGCGCTAACTGCTTCGTGCGGGGGGATTTTACTGCTTGACGAATGAAGTAATTATACCACAGTAGATGTTTTTCATACGAAAGCGACAGACAACCTTCATT
This sequence comes from Aplysia californica, assembly GCF_000002075.1. Classification (NCBI taxonomy): domain Eukaryota; kingdom Metazoa; phylum Mollusca; class Gastropoda; order Aplysiida; family Aplysiidae; genus Aplysia; species Aplysia californica. The sequence goes on along the minus strand of NW_004797914.1, from coordinate 289,173 downwards.
GGAGACGCAATGTGGAAAGAAGCATTGGAAAATATTGTAACAGCAGGCAAGTTTGATGGATAAAGAGACAGAGGCAAAAAGAGGGAAAATATAATAGACAAGTTGACAACATGGATGGGGACAGCAAGAACGATAGACACCCTCGCTACGTCGCAAGACAGTCGACAAGGGACCAGATAATGATGAGATGTTTTTCGCTCTCATCAAAAACAATGTAGAGTCTACGTGTTTAGTAGGAGGGCCCCTGTGACCCTGCCTTTCGTGGGCAACTCTGTCTGAGAGGGAAACAACATCCCAGCAGAAAAACGGGAACATTGGACAATACAGATTCTCCCAACACGGGAATTGAACTCAGATCTTCTGCGTGTGACGTCAAAGAGCTTAACTACAGCACTAACAGCTTCAGCTTCAGTGAGATCTGTTCGAACGACAATGCGTTGTAGGGCTTTAAACTTATTAACTTATATAATGTGTATTCTTAAAAATCTTTGGAGAATTTTCTGGAATGAGAACTTCTAAACTTACGTACACTCAATAAGAAAAGAGGATCCTTAAAAGTTTTGGAGAATTTTCTAGAAGGAGAAGAACTTCTAAACTTACATAGACTCAATAATAAATTTGGTTTGATTAAAGGTCTTTGAA
>NW_004797914.1:278531-286031 GCF_000002075.1 Aplysia californica | reverse complement strand
ATTCCCTCGCGGCGTGACACATTATTTTGTTGTACAGCTAGCGCGAGAATATCTTTGCCACTGGTGACCGCATTATGACATTTTTTTCTTCTTTTTTTTCTTCTTTTTTTTCTTTTCTTTTCTTTTTTTCTGCTGCAGGCTTACGTTGGAGCATGGGAACCTTTCAAAATATTTATCTATTACCTGGTCTTGCAAACACCAGATTTTAAATAAAAAGAAAATTCCATAATTTAAATTTTTTAAAAATCAGGGTCGCGGCGCCTGTATGAGGCTCTTTGATATTTTGAGTGAGATCCACGAATAAAACTACACAATAACTAACAAACATATAAATAAAAACTAAAATAAAAAATAAAACAAAACGAAAACAAAAACATACAAACAACCCCCCCCCCCCACTCCGAATGTATACTTTGCACTGACATTTAATTTTGTCCACAAATTGTCGACCTTGCACAGACTAGCCGTGTCCTCCACCCCCCCCCCCCCCCCCAAAAAAAAAAATCCAAAAAAATCGCGCCAGGGCTACTGACTGATGTGTCTTTAGGCCCTTCCCAGAGGGGGGATATGAACATGCACTGATGCACAGTAGAATTGTAAATGGGCTGGTTGGTTTATCAATGTCATGCTCATACTGTGCCGGAACAACATAGGGGAGACTGCTGCTTTTTTCCCTCATCCATACTATTGTCATTTTCCTCTACTTCTTTTCTATGTTTTTCACTCTTTTGGGAACTGCTATTTTCCGGTGCCTTGATAGCCGAAGCAGACTTTGTGTTGTTGAGGCTGGAGAAGAGAGCAGAGTAAGCCTGTTTCCCCGTTTGGACTTCTCTGTTGTCATCCACCCCTTGGCGCTCATACGACCTTATGCAGTTGCACGCGCCTTAAAACCGTACTAAAACTACTCGTAAAACGCCGTATTTGGCTTGGTTTTCATGAGTCGTCAAGGTCTGTCATTATGTGGTTTTACTTCTCTGTCTCAGCTCGGGTCATGAATTTTGAGACGGGGAACTCGAATAAAAGCTTATAGAACACTCTCTACCCTAGAATTGCAACGCTCTATCTGCTATCTGCGCAGTGCCTAGCTTAGAAAAATTGACATTAGAAATTTTGAGCTTCACAGCGTGTCAAGGCTTTTCGAATGTAATTCTTTGAATAATATGTTGATAACGACTCCGAATAATCTTACGATTCTGATAAAGCAGACAGAACATGTGTTTTCTGGCCTAATGGTTTAAGTAACTCAAAGTGGGCACAAACGTCAGAGAGAAATGTGTAACTTTTGGGTAACGACTTGTTCTGTTACCTTATTAAATCACCATGGCAACGGAGCGTCGTTTACATTCACTGCACAATCACAACACACTCCTGGTTCTTGAGGAAACTATACGCTGGGATATTTGGATAAAATAGGTGTCAGAAGTTAACAATGAAATAGCACAACAGACTTTTTATTTCAAATGGAGGATGTATGCTTTCCAGGAAGTTGAGGCTGCTTCAGAATGCTCTCAGGTCTGCTGGGGTAATAGTATAGATTGTGAAGCAATAGAGAGCTTGCTGTTGAGCGGGGATTTGCGCTAAACAAAATTATTGCTGTCTACTAGTATCAGTATCATTATCATTTTTTAAATAAAATATCATGTTTTATCATATTGTGTCTGCTATCAAGCATTGAAAAAGTTGCATTGAAACGCAAGTGACAGAGATTCCACTGAATATATTATTATATAATAATCTTGTTGAGGTACTTTAAAACATTGAGCTTATTGCTTATTAATGTTTCCTGAAGTAAAATTAAGGGGAAAAGCAACAACAAAAATAAACAAAGTTTGAAATGCACTTTCTCCAGTTCGTTTATGTCATTGTTACTCCTTGGGGAAAGCTTGTAAATAGAAATTTAATTTATCTCGAGTTTCCGGAGATCACTTACAAATGTTTGGCATCATGGGAAAATCAGGCACTCATCAAAATAAACTCATGGAAGAATCTCAGATTTTCTTCCTCTGGGCATTCTTATTTTATTTTAAATTTATTTATTTTTGTCATTATAATTTAATTTTTTTTTGAGGGGCTGGTGGTGGAGGGGGGTCTCAACATCTTCATCCTTCAATAATAAACACGTTTCTGTGTTGGTTTTGCTGAAAGGACGTTGCTCAATTGCAGACAAAAGAGAAATGTACATTTGCAGCTTCCAAGGCCACTCAAGCTTTGGAAGTTACCAAATCTAGGCGGCCATTTTAACTCTAATTTACCTCTGCTGACACCAGCAAACCCAAACTCGTTCAGTCGCAAACGTCTCAACTGTTACTCAAGATAAATGGGTATTGTTTCATCAATATAAAGACAAATAAACAGGCTTTAAGACGGTACCAATAACTCCATGCGCCCAACAATTTTTTTATTGACGAGCCCCTAATTCCGCCGCGTCGTGACACAGAATATCGTCGCTGTCGCAAACAATTCACTGTCCAAAGTTTGAGACCGCCCCCCCCCCCCCCAGCGCCAAAGCTCTATCAAAGATGCACCTTTCAGTTGTACCAAAATGCAGTTTAATGCTATTGTGAAGGCTATATTTTACTTTTCTTGCTTTTCACAATATGAACAGCGCACAACAAAAACTAGTTTGTTTTCTGTCTCTGGTGTGACTGAGTGCAATGCTTACGACACTGATGATATTATAGTATAATCTTTCTTGAACAAGAGTCTAAAAAAGAACTGATGCCAGAAAATCTTGATCGAAAACAAAAATCAAAATCAAGCAGATATGAGATAAGAACGCATGTTTTCGACAATGATTTTGTCTTACTTAAAGAACGGCCATCTGATACAGAGGTCAAAAAGTGGGCGGTGTTAATTCATTGAGCTAAAGTACAATCTCTAACTCTTCAAGAGGACACACAACTTATCCGAACAGCAGCAGACAAAATCATTGCATCAGGATAACCTCATGGACTGACCACTGACATGAATTTTCACATTTAATTAAAAAGGTTTTCTTCTCATTATTCTCAAAAGTAGCAAAAATGACCCACACCAATTTGCTAGCTGAATGACGACTTGTAATCTAACAAAGAACACATACCCAAAAAGAAAATCACTGGGGCTACTGACTACACTTGTTGTTCCAAGACGAATCAAACTAGATGATACAAAAAAAATTCAATAAATGTATTTTTACACCATATTGCAATGCGGTCAAAATTGGCCCCAGTCGTAAATACAGAGAGAGGTAGAATTTCACACAGAGGGGACAGCAATCAAAGAAGCCCTACCTCCAATTTTAAAAAAGAAAAAAATTATAGGCGCTACAACACTAACATACTGACACGATCGTTCGCTGTCTATGGCCGGGTATCCATTCTCACCTGGATGAAGTGAGGAAAAGTCATGTAAAATGCATCTTCCGTGGACACAACGGGCCTGAAGCTCGATCCTCCGAACCCGCAACCTCACCATCACGAGTCCGGTAGCCTAACCACTAGACAACCGACGAGGTAATATCTTACAACTTCCCTCTCGAAGAAGGGGGAAAACGTCTCGGAGGGCCCATGTGTAAGTTGCGCACTTAAAAAAGATCCCGTGATGGTCGGTAAGAGTAGGCTTCATCCACCACCAGGGCAAAAGAATGGTGAAATGCTAAAGGTTTCACGCCTCTATAAATACTCTTAGGTTATTTAAGAGGCGGAACCTCTGAGCTTAACGTCAATCTCCGAAAGGACCGAGTCAGATGGGAAATTCGTGTAAACCCAAGGATACAACGTCGGACCGAGCTGAGGCTCGAACCCCCGAATCCGCAGTCTCGTGATTACCAGTCACTACCCGGACTAAATTCGAAATCAATTCCTACCAAAATTGAAGATGCTTTATGTGTCTCGGGCGCTCATATGACCTTATGCAGCTGCATACGCTGTAAAAAAACTTAGCAACAAAAAAAGATGAAAAGAAACAAAAAGACTACCGACGCCACACACATAGCTTTTGGACGCTTGTTGGTGCATAGAAAATTTGTTGTCAAATAGAACTCCCAACATTTTTGGTATTTGTTTAAAAAATCACTTTCTCTATTCCACCAACAAGATTACCAGACCCATGAGATTCTGTCAGCAAAGACTTTGGCTTACATAAACATATTTACAACTTCCGAGCGACGTAAAAAAAAAGTAGGTCAAAAGAACATTTCAACACCTCGTCCTTTCCAGCAACAAAACAAATTAAAGTTAAGGGGATTTTCCAAACATGACGTCACAGCAGTCCAGCTTGCTCCCACGCCACCGAGAGAGGAGACTCCGAGTGTCAAGGAGAGGGCTGCTGTTGTTTTGTTTTGTTTTGGTTTTTTTTTTTTTTGGGGGGAGGGCTCAAACTGACCTTTGCTGAACGAGAGGACACCACCAGCAAATCACCTGACTCAAATGCTTAGGAATATTTTGTCCTTCTCCTCCCCTCCTCTTCCACTTTTCTCTGTCTTTGTCTCTGTCTGTCTGTCTGTCGGTCAGTCGGTCTGTCTGTCTGTCTGTCTGTCTGTCTGTCTGTCTGTCTGTCTGTCTGTCTGTCTGTCTGTCTGTCTGTCTGTCTGTCTGTCCGTCCGTCTGCCTGTCTGTCTGTCTGTCTCTCTCTCTCTTTCTCTCTCTCTTCCTCTCTCTCTCTCTTTGTATATATATATATATATATTATTCCTCTCCTCTTTCTTTTTTAGCTTCCTCTGAATAGCCCTCCCCTGTCCTCCTTCAATTCCTAATATTTTAGATTTCTTCTTCAACCTCCTCCTTCTCCTCCTCCCCCTTTACAACGAGGATATAGCAGCGTTCCACACACCAGAATGACTCCCCCTCCCCTTCCTCCTCCTCTTTACCAACGAGGATACAGTAGCTGGCAACATTCCATACACCACAAACGCGCGCACATTTGACCTAATACAGTTGCGAGCGCCGTAAAATACTTTCCAAAACAAACAAACACAAAAGTAACAACAACAAAAAAACCACCAACCCCAAAACAAATAACAACATGATCCTCTACCTTGACTGAACCTCAGCATGACGATCCCCTAGGGTCGCCCTTTGTAAACAACCCAGTTCGTGAACCGGCTACTTTTTGCCAAGCTTCCCAAAGGGGAAAATAAATACATATTAACTGCCGTTCATTGCCTGTTGCAAAGTTATCTCGCTTGTGGTTCACGTTTGAGTCATGTGCAGATTATAAAAGTGGTTGGGGTGGGGTGGGGGTCGGGGGGGGGGGGGGGTGCTGGCAACCAAGTGGTGTTTCTGCCGTTATAATATAAGTGTCAAACTGAGTATAAAATGACTTACTTCTTTCTAGGCCACATAAACCGCTGACATCTACTTTTCCTTGAATTGCTGCTCTTACTAGATCTAGATATCTAAGTGTGTTGCATCGTGATGAATTCAAGCGTTCGTCAAAATGATGAAATACATTGTACATCGAAGAAATGGGATTCTTTTCCTGCACGGTAGGCAAATTTTATCGATTAAATATGTTTAACTCATCATCTTTTATGTTCATTCAAGAACACAGTTCGGTTTGTATTTTACTGAAAAATATTGATCTAAGTCACACAAAATGTAAATTTGCGGGTTCCAAAGACTCTAAAGCATTGGAAATCACCACGTTCTAGAGGCTAATATCTCACTAATTTTAACTTTGACATCTGGTGACCCCCACCTCCTTCAAACGTGATGAATATCTCACCTTTTGTTAAAGATTGATGACTACGTTTGCCTCGAAAGCAAGACAAATAAACGAGCTTTATGATGATACCAATACCTCCATATGCCCAAAAATTGACGAGCGCCATGTTGTGACACAAATTTGTTCCTTACCTGCATAGATTGACAGTGCCATAGACAGACCTCTGTCATGGCTGCTACTCTTTGCTCTCTAGAAGAAAAAAAAAGAAAACATTTGGTTCCAGTGCAGGTGTTGTCACGATCCCATCGACAGAGTAGATCATTTAGGAGGCGGACTTCCGACCATGCCTGTCGGGGCCAACCGGGATTTAGAAGGATGCAGAAAGACCAGAACAAATAGATAGATAAAACAATGTTATTGCATATGTTATATCAAAGTTAGTCTTAGTTTAGTTTTAGTTTTAGTAGAGGTTTTACGGCGCTCGCAACTGCATAAGGTCATATGAGCGCCAGAAGATTAAAGGTGTTACAAGAGAGTAACAAACATAAAAAAGAAGAAGGGGAGATAAGGACGACAGATGTTCGATAGGAAAGAAGAAACAAACCACACCAGAGCACCTGCCAACCACCCACAAAGTTAATCTTCATTGAGATAAATTTTAGCGTAAATAAAATGCTTGCACTGTACACGTCCCAGGAAGTTGAGATTGCTTCAGAATGCCACCAGGTCTGCTGGTGCAATGATGTACGAGATTAGATTAGAAAACGCATAGAGCTTGTTGTTAGCAGGAATTTGCGTTGTTAAAACAACATTTCGTTGCTCCTTGTTGTGGCGTCTGTGGCTTAGCGGTTAGGCTTTCAGACTTACAACCGTAAGGTCGTTGGTTTGAATCTCTTCAGGGACCCGACGTTGTGTCCTTGGGAAAGCCACTTTACACGAATTTTCCTCAATTCACCCGGTTAGGAATGGGTACCCGGCTATAGACAGTGAAAGATCTTGTCAGTTTGATAGTGTTTGAGGGCTTAATCAGCTGCTTGCACTGTGAGCTTCCCGTGAGGCATTGAGACAATGTTTCGGAGGTCTCTCTGTGGTTTGTTGGGGTTATAATATATTATGTAATGTAAAGCGCATAGAGCTTGCAGTGGAGCGGTGTTGTGCGCTATACAAATGCTATTTATTTATTATCATTATTATCTTTATTACTAATCTTAAAAGGATGCAGAGGCGTCTGTGGGTTCAGGGGTTCGAGCCTCAGGGCAGTCCGGTGTTGTGTAATTGGGAAAGCCACTTTACAGGAAATTCCCATTTGGCTCTGTCCTTTCGGAGATGGATGTTAACCTCAGAGGTCACGTCTCTTAGGTGTCCATATAGTGTTGATAAGGGCGTGAAACCTTTAGCATTTCTCCCTTTTTTGAAAAGGATCCCGGTTTTCATGACACTTCTTTGAAATATTTCATAACGGCGACAAACTGTTATAATTTACCAAACATAGGAAGTTAACTGTTCAGGAGTGAAAAACAAAAACAACTGTTTCATCCTTTTGACAACAAAATTGTACCTGCATTATGAATCGTTTCTTGTATTTTTTCTTCGAAATTTAGAACTTGAATTTCGACAAATTGATATTTCTGTATTGCCTGCGGCCCGTGCATACCACATATTGAAGAAACTGATTGAAAAAAAAATATTTTAGTATCTAGGGCATAGTACCCTAACTACCCTGAACAGCTGGGGGTTTTAAAAATCTAGGGCTTAGTACATCTGAAGATAATCATATGTTTGCATATATAATATATATAATATAATACATTATATAATTTTCATTATTTCTGCAATCATTATTAAAGAATGCTT
>NW_004797914.1:272149-275884 GCF_000002075.1 Aplysia californica | reverse complement strand
AGAGAGAGAGAGAGAGAGAGAGAGAGAGAGAGAGAGAGAGAGAGAGAGAGAAGAGTATTCGCTGTGCTGACATCATGCTAGTCTACCTCACAGGTGGCCTTAGTTAGCATCCACATTCCTCAAACGACCATTCTCGAATTCCACCAATTCTGACAACATTAACTCTTAGATTACTGCTTGGCTGGTCAGCTGGCTCATGGGATCTGACGTTTGTTTACAGTTGTTACGAATATATATAACTGAAGCCAGCTTTTGTAATCTATCCTCAAACTGTTTACTTTGATAAATATCATCTGAAAGCTTTTTGATGGCAGGTTGTTCTTTGTTTTTGTTTTTGTTTACGTAAACAAGTTATACGGAAGCAGGGGTTTTGGGCGTTTGTGATGCTGGACAGTTGGATAACAACAAGAAGAGGAAGGGCGAGGGAGGTGGGGGAGGGAGGGCTCTCAAAGTCTAAAGGTACAGTGTTCGCCTCTCATTCAAAAGGTCCTGGGTTCGAAAACTGACAGCGACGACAAATTTTCATCCTTAAAATGTTCTCCATTCACCCCCTTTCTTGGTCTCTAGACAGATTCTGTCATCTGCTTTCATCTCCACTGTCTATCTTTCCTCCGGGGCTCCATCTTCCCCTTCTCTGGGCTCCTGACCCTTTCTACTGCTACCCCTGGCCTTTTCTTACTGCTGTCTTTCAGCCCCACCCCTGATCTTAGGGTAGGTAAGATGTAACACCTAGCCTTCTTAGATAAGTGCAAAAAAATATCGGAATTTCCGTGTGCAATCTACACATATTAAAGATCCTTTGATGGTCCTAAATCGATTAGAGTAGGCTTTGGCCACCACCCAGGTAAAATTCAGAATTAATTCCTACCAAAACGGAACATGCTTATTGTGAAAACAACCAGTTGGTATCCCGCGCGCTCCTATGATCTTATACAGTAACGAGCGCCGTAAAACTCTAACCAAAACTAAGGATAACAACATTGGTGCCGTGTATAGGGCAAACGCCTTATGTAATCAAAGTGTAATATCTCTGAGAGCGCAGCGTATGTTCATGCATATCAAGGGCTACCTTAAAATTGCAAAGCTCTATTTAACATTCTTGGTAGTCTTGATTTACTCAGACCATGAGGTCAGAAACCAAATGTTCTATTTATTGTTCTATCAAAATCATAAGATTTTTCAGAATCGTTATCAAGATATCCAAAGGCTTTCAATCGAAAAAGCTTGATATGTTGTGAAACTCAAAATTTCTAAAGTCAAATTTATCAAAACTAGGCACTGAGCAGGGAGAGCGTTGTAATTTTGGGGTAACGATTAATATGTCCGACCGTCTACAGACTAAAGACAATGATTGGGCACGTTTCCAAGCATGACACATGAATCAGAAAAATGTAAATTAGTTTTCATGTTGTTGCCTTCCATTCTAAGTTTTCAGATAATGTCACGCTCATAATCAGGGGCGGCTCGTGGGTCTAAAAAGTGAGCGTGTACAAATAACTTAAAAACAGGTTAAAGATAGTAAAGGGCATGGTGAATGAGATGTATTCTTCATGCTACGTGTTTATAGAAAATCAATTAGAAGAAGAAGAAGTATACCCTTCGTTCTTTTGCTTCAGCAAACGTGTCCGTTATTCTGTTGACGAAGTTGGGGATATTGCCAATGATTTCCTTGTGGAGCGAGCAACATGAAAACGTTAATGCGAGTTCTAGAATATTGCAAACTTTTCTAGATGTTGTGTCGAGTTTGTTGTCCTTGAGCGTTGAATAACTGTCCTGGATTACGACACGGAACAGACTTGAATGTTTCATTTGCAATATAATATTTCTAATTCTGTTTGTAACTTGATTTTATGCATTACAAAGTAGCTTACTGCTATACGATCCAAAAGAAACTGTAGGAAACGACTTTTGATAACCCTGGAATTTGGATGAGTCGACGATTGATAGTATATTGAATTTAAAAAAATAATTTTTTGCTTCAAGAAACGGTCAACAATTTGATTAACTACTATGCCACAAGCCTCATTTGCAACAGTTTCGTTGTTATTGTGATGTCTACGTCTCTTGGAAGCGTGTTCCTTAGTGGTCTGACTTGTTGAGGAAACAGTTATACTGTTTTTAATTTCCTCGACGGTTGCTTTAAAAACGTGTCTAGATTTTGTTGGGCTGCTATCAGTGCAGTACTTCTGTGTTGGAGGATCCCATACTCAACGTCAACATGCATGGACACTGAGCACTTTGTTTTAAAAAGTGCAAAAAGAAGAGAAATGTATCACTCTTTAATACATTCAAAAACCCACACGCTTCGTGGGTGGTATTATCGTCCCCATGCTCAGACTGAATTTCTTCAAGGCAGAACTGGATCTCTCCTTTCCAAATGAAGACTGTGCTAATAAGTCGAGACGGACAAATTCCACATTGTCACAGGCGCTGTGGAATATTTGTGGAATATTCCAGTGATAAACGCGTCTGAAAACGTCGATGCGTTTTGCAGAGTGGCCAAAAAATGTCAAAAAGCCTGCAGCGCTAGAGTAATAATAATATCCCTGCAATCTGATATACCCTGAACATGCGTGCGGATAGCAATGAACAAACACACCATAAAGGAAAAATAGGTGCATCTGAGTCTGTACACCAGAGACTCTCCCGCTCATTTCAGCTACCCCATCGTAGGTTTGGCCGACCACCTTCTTCTCGACCCTGAATGGTTCTAAAGCTTCTTACAGGGTTGAAACGAGCCCTGATGAGGTTCTGGGTTTGGCTTTCGAAAACACTTTAGAAATTGCTGTCTGTTTCCGTCCTTTATTATATCGCAGAATGATCACAAACGGGGACAAATCACCTGCATGAGTTGCTTCTTCAACCTGGACAGAAAGATAGCTGGCAGAGCATGTCTTTATTCAGTTCTTAGTCGAATATTTTGAAAATTGTTAGACTGTGACAAATAAATAGCTCTGAATGTGGTATCTCTGTGCAAAGCTTGTGGGAAGGGGTATGTGTCCCTCGCCCACTGATAAACACCGCCAATTAGGAAGCGATAAATGTAGTCTCTAGGACACTTGAATAAACATAGGACCCTTGACCATATAGCTCTTGCTGGTAAGATTGGGGGCAAACGAAGAAGGTGTAGACACATAGCAACTTAGTTTGAAAGCCTAAACAGATGGGCGACGGGGGAAGATCAGGATAACATAAGATCGTTTATAAGAGCATCCGACAGAAAGAATAATTGTCGAACCATGGTCACCGACGTCTGTCGCGTATCTGGCACTTGATAATGATTATACGAATTAATGGTAAGGCATGGTAAGAGGGAACAAAAAAAACTTTTAAAAAAATCAACTAAGTCACATTTTGGTGATTTCTAAAAAGTTTTAGGCTCACCGCTGGTAACCCCATGTTTTCCAAAGGATACAATGTTTTACTGTTTATTTTTTGCTTGGATCGTGTCGATTGTTTCCCTTTAAAAGTGTCTTTGAAGTGTCTTAGAATGAAGTCTCAATTAGAGGTAACTGGGGGAAAAAGTTAGTTATTCTGTTGTTTATGCCTCTGCTATCTTCAAAATCTTTATTCATCTCTCAGATAGAACATTACTTTGTTTAAAATGGCAGTGGTGTTAGAAAGGTTAGGTGCACTCACGCATACACACAACAAGACAGAACATTGGATACATGACAATATTGTGAATTATGTGCTGAAACAACCCCGCTCAGTAAACGTCCCCCACTCCCCCCC
>NW_004797914.1:270390-272049 GCF_000002075.1 Aplysia californica | reverse complement strand
TCTCTCTCATTCTCTCTAGCTCTTTCTCTGTTTCTTTCTTTCTTTATCTCAGTTTCATTGGTAGCACTGTTTTTTCACTACGCCTACTGCAGATAATATCGATGAATTCTGATAGTATATATATCTTTAATTTTACGACACTTGTCACACAATTAAGTAATATAAGTGCCGAAGATTAGAGGTGTTTCAAGAGAGTAGCACACACACAAAAGAAGGAAGAGAGGTAAGAACGATAGATGTTTCATAGGAAAGGTAGAGCAAACCACACCAGATCACCCGCCAAACATCCACTTACCATATATCTATCTGTTTTTGCAATCTTGGAAATAAATGTGTCGTTTACTACGGATAATAATAATAATTATTAAAATTGTGACGTTAAAGGGTGGCTACGGTCTCTTATTAGCATTGTCCCCTTCTTTGTTCTGCTAGGTCTATCTACAGACATTTGTCTGCTGAGTAAAGCCACACGAAGCTACCACCATCGCCATGTTGGAGCTGCTAGGCGACGGGATAGCCGTCACCATGGCAACAGCCAGCGTGACACAGATAGCCTTGGCTGTGGTGACCTTTGGCCTTGTGATCAGCTGGTTCTGGAAGAGGAACTCGGCCAACATGCCGCCTGGACCAAAACCTTTGCCGTTCTTCGGGAATCTGCGGGAACTCAATGGTAAGTTCTTTGACTTTAATGATAACTTAATAATTGGTCGCTTTTCAGCACAATTGGGCTATCCCGAAAAATGCTTTTTGAGAAAATCGAAGGTTAAGTTTTTGGACCATTGTTCATTTTCTATAAAAGATAAGGAGAGTTTTCTCTATAACCAAACAAATATAGATCTACACACCAATGAAACTAAACTTCTATAGGTAGGGTAATGCCCACTCTTGGTGTACGTCAATATTTATGGAACCCTTGAAATCTGGATTAGCTCGCATGTCCTTAAGCGTGACCAGTTAATAATAACAACACAGCAATCAGCACCCCCTCCCCCAAAATCGTACATTCATAAGAGTACACACATGTGCACATGCGTACACATACATAGATACACTCATACACATGTTTACACATACATGCACTCACGTAGACATACGTACACATACATACGTACACATACGTACACATACATGCACACACACACACGCACATGTACACATGGGTATACACAGGTACACACATGTGCACACACTTTACACACGTGCACACACTTCACACACGTACACACAGTACAGGTAAACGTGTTCCAGTTCAGATGTTATCACACTTCTTTGTGGGGTCAGTGGTCTAGTAGTTAGGCTCTTGGACTGGAAACGTATGTTTGTGGTTTCGAATCCCGGCAGGGACCCAACGTCGCGTCCTTGGGAAAGGCACTTTACACGAATTTTATCTTCCTTCATCTCTTCCTATTCTCTTCCTTCATCTCTTTCTACAATTCCTTCTCCGCATCCCCCATCCCCCGCTCCTTCCTTCTCCCTTTCATCAAATTGTCCCCTTTCTGCCACTCATGTCTTCCCTCTCCCTCCTCCTCCTCTTCCTCTTCCTCCTTTCCATTGCTCCCTCAAAAACCCCCACAAATTAAAACAAATATACCCTTTTAGTAATGATAATAATAATAATCATAATCATAGTAAGAGTAATAGTAATAATAATAATAATCA
>NW_004797914.1:268778-270084 GCF_000002075.1 Aplysia californica | reverse complement strand
ACTAATAATAATAATAATGATCATAGTAACAAGAATAATAATATAATAAATAGTAATGATGATAATAATAATAATAAAAATAATAACAACAACAAAACGCACTCTTTTAATAAATGAACTTGTCCAGGAATTGGCCTGGCTGACAAAGCTACGGAGTGGAAGGAGCAGTACGGGCCTGTGTTCACCATGTACCTGAGCTCGAGCCCCACCATCGTCCTCTCGAGCATCGAGGCTGTGACAGAGGCCTACATAAACAAGGGCGACGACTTCGCCAACAAGCCCCACGTGGTGTCGCTGGATGCTGTCAGTGACAATGGCAATGACATCGCGTTCGCGGAAATTTCCGAGGCGTTGAAGTACAGGAGAAAAGTTGTCATGCAGGTATGGTAGTTTTTATAGTATAGGTTTAACGGCCCTATCAATGCTATTATGTTATTTAAGAGACGGGACATCCATGTTTAACGTCTATCCCCGAAAGGACCGAGCCAAGTGGGAAATTCGTGTAAAGTGCCTTTCTCGAGGAGACACATTGGACCGAGCTGAGGCTCGAACCCCCAAATCCGCTATCTCACGATTACGAGTCCGTTAGCCTAACCACTAGACCACAGACGCAATTATGCAGGTATGGTACAATAACAGCATAAACAACAACAACAACAACAACCGTGAACAGAGATTTCGTTACTAAGTTACTAAGACCATGAGGTCAGAAACCATATTATGTTCTATCTGCACTGTCAAAATCGTAAGGTTATTTGGAGTGGTCAAGATATTCAAAGAATTGCATGTGAAGAAGCGAGTTCGTTGTTAGCGTGTGGCTGGCGGGTGCTGTGCTCTTGTGTGTTGTGGTGTGGTTTGCTCCTACTTCCCTATCAAACATCTGTTACAGCAGTCCTTATCTATTTTGAAGTACAGAAGAAAAGTTGTGATGCAGGTAAGTTACAGGAAAGACCGTGAGAAGAGAGTTTCGTTGAAAGCGGGTGCTCTGGTGTGGTTTGCTCCTTCTTTCTTATCAAACGTCTATCGTCCTGATCTGTCCTCCTTTTTTGTGTATGTTACTCTCTTGTAACACTTCAAATCTTCGGCACTTACCGTGATCTAATTGTGAATCAAGTGCCGCTAAAAGTTTACTAAAAACGAAAGGAGTTCGTTTGTATTGGGTTATTCATTATCGTTCCTTTTACCACCATCTGTCAATGTTTTTCTCCCCCATCTCTCTCTCTCTCTCTCTCTCTCGCTCTCTCTCTCTCTCTCTCTCTCTCTCTCTCTACCCCCCCTCTCTGTCTGTCTGTCTGTCTGTCTGTCT
>NW_004797914.1:263650-265911 GCF_000002075.1 Aplysia californica | reverse complement strand
GAAATAAGAAGAAAAATATATAAATACATAAATACACTCATAAATAATTACAAATAAATCAATTGAACAAGGTATTCCAATCCTAAACGTTGAGAGAAATAATGAAAATGAAACTACAATGTACGTACAATTTTTTGAACCACGAAAAGTTCTGGGGGTTTTTCTGTAAAGTTGCTACCGCAGAATTACAAAGTTTTCTCCGACACATTTTTGGCCGTTTTGAGGTACTAAGGCCATGAGGTCAGAAACGTACCGTTCGATCTGCTTTACAAATATCTTAAGATTATTCGGAGTCGTTATCAAGAAATTCAAAGTAAAGCATTCAAAAAAGCTTGACATGTTGTAAAAATAAAAATTTGTTACTTCAAAATTTTTAAAACTAGGTACTGAGCAGAAGGAAATTTGTAATTCTGGGGTGACGTTGCTGTCTTGGCTTTGACCATATGTGCAGTTTGCAGACAACGTTCATTGTGTGTCTTGCTAACCAAATGAATGACTTCTCTAATTTCCGCCTGACGTCAAATTTTTGTTATAGCTTGAGTTTGTAAAATCTATACTTTGTATATATGAAATGATAAAAGGCATGTTAAGCTTGAAGAAATTGGCATCAGTTATAAATCTATGTGACCGCTGTGTTAATGTTAGCCGATTTCTTTCCGGAAAGTTTGCTTGAAGTAACGCATTTTCTCAACTCACTTTCCTTTGCTTCACCCTTCCTTTTGTACTTCTAGGGTATCGAGGGGAGAAAGACCTTTCTTCTCTTACAAGCTGGATGACACGGCTGGGTGGGATGTTGTGGGTCTGCAGGATATCCTTCACATCCTCGATCCAAGTCTTCCTAGGTCTTCCTCTTACCTTGTACCATGATGTCCTTCTGTAGTAGGCTTTACTGGCACGCTGGTGAGGTGCCCTGCGTATCAGATGCACAAACCACCTGATTGTTTGCCTCTGAATGCAGTGGAGGACAGGTGTTGTTCCCGTCTTGTCAACATGTCTCACAAATATATAATATACCCCCTCCTCCTCCCCCCCCCGACAGGTGAGGCTGTACCTGGCCGGGAGCACAGACCGGGTCTTGTCTACACAGAGGCCGTGGTGCATGAGGTTCTGAGGCTCTACCCGGCTGCACCCATGGGACTGCCTCACGAGACCCTCAGGGACACAACAGTACGTCTGCCTGTCTGTTTGTCAGTCTCTCTGTCAGCATATTTGTCTGTCTGTGTGTGTATTTTTCTGCTTGTCTGCTCATTTATTTGTCTCTTTGTCTGCCTACCTATTTGTCTATCTGTCTGTCTGTCCACACACAGACAGGCACACACACACACACACATACACACACACACACACGCATAACACACGTACACACACAGACACACACACACACACACACACACACACACACACACACACACGCAACCACTTCTTTATCGTCAGGTGTCAGGTCTGGAGCAGACATTGAAGATCATGGTGCCCCACTCCTTCCTGTTGTCTGACCTCTTGATCAGTTCCGTTTTACTCTGTTATTTGTTGCAAAGTGGTTCCGGCAATGTGTATGTTGTTTGCTGTCTTCCTCTGATCTTCTTTTCCTCTGTCTTTCCATACCGCATCTGTGGCTCTGGTCCATTTGATTTATTTATGTGGCCAAAGAATCTCAAATGTTTTCATCTGATGATTCTGATTATGGATCTTTCACAACCTGCCATTTTGAGCACTTCTGTTTGTTTTCCTCTCTGTCCTTGATATACTGAGTATTTTCCTTAAATTACCACATGTCAACGGCCTCCAGTCTTCTCTCTGGGTCTTTGTTAAGAGTAAAGCTCTCGCATCCAGTCAAAAGAATTGACTACATTTACGCTCTCAGAGTTCTGTTTGTGTTTGAGAGATATATATATCACCGACATCCAAAAATAGAAAACAAATCAAAACAAAGTCATTTTTTAAAAGAAGCCTATTAAGAAACATCCTTTCAATCACACTATCTTCTGGTCCTAAACTTACCATTTCAGCTCATGGGCTACGAAATTCCAGCAAAAACAGGGGTAATGGTAAACCAGTATGCCATACTCCGAGATCCCAACCACTGGGAGAAGCCTGACAGCTTTTTGCCCGAGAGGTTCCTGGACACAGAAGGCGGGAAACTGAAACTGAAGAACAAGAGTTGGATCCCTTTCAGCATTGGACAGAGGAATTGTGTTGGTGAGAGAGAGAGAGAGAGAGAGAGAGAGAGAGAGAGAGAGAGAGAGAGAGAGAGAGAGAGAGAG
>NW_004797914.1:257840-261204 GCF_000002075.1 Aplysia californica | reverse complement strand
AAATAGTCAATTATCAGAATAAAAAATGAAAGGAATAACAGTTGTGATTTTTATGATGATAATAAAATGAAGTCTGGAAATAATAGAAAGCATCATCATCATCATCATCATCATCATCATCATCATCATCATCATCATCATCATCATCATCATCATCATCATCATCATCATCATCATCATATTCATCATTGTTTGAAAAGCAGAGTTGGAGGGAGAGTCTTGTTTGACAAAATAATATAAAATTTAATTGTAAAATGTTTAGAATTTGTTTTATTATTGAAACTGCTCAACATTTCTCCTCTTGGGCTTCCTCAGAAGCGGCTAAGAGTAAAACTAAAAGGGCGCTGTCTAATTTCATCATCGTTTTTTGTTGATGTAAGTACATCTACGATAAGAAAAACAAACAAAATGATGAAAACATCTTGTTGAGGTAATGAGTTGTGATCACGCCAACAGACAACATTCCTCATGTGCTCCTCCTACTTTGTTCTGTTTCTGACTGCTCTACGTTCTGGATATCCTCCACAATTATTATACCATCATGTGTATTAAGATCTTATGCTTTATGTGATCAAAATTTTGTCGCTGCGCTGTGGAATCAGGTGCTCGTCAATTTTTAGGCTTGTGGAGTTATTGGTATTACCTTTTAAAGCGTGTTCATTTGTCTTGCTTTTGAAGAAAGAATTACACATTTATCATGGGTATATGTCGAGATATTTGCAATTGAATGAGGTGGGGGTCACCTGGTTTCAGGGGTAAAATTAGAGCCCATAGAACCTGACAATATACATTTTTCTGCCTTTAATCAGCGTTTTTCAATATAATTCACCCTGAAATGGGTTCTTAAAAGGACATGGAATGTGTTGATCTAAAAACATATTTTTGGAAGAAAAAAAATTGCCAAACCAGCAGAAAAGTGTAAGTTTCTTTGGCAGCGTGATGAAATCAGGCGGTCGTCAAAATAATGAAAGTGAAGAAACTGGCATTTTTCCGCAGGTTTGTAATTTTAAAAAAAATTAAATTTTGGTTTGTCGTCCCTACACGTTTTATGCCGGTTAAAACTCATTTAAGTGTGGATATTACTGAAAAACATTGAATAAATGCACAGCAAATGCAAATTTTCAATTTTCACTGGCTCTCAAGCTAAGAAAATAACTGAACTTTTGCCGCCATTTTCTCGTTAATTTTACCTCTGAAACCAGACGACCCCCTCTTCCTTCAATCGCAAATATCTCGACTTTTATCCTTGATAAAGGCGTATTTTTTCGCCTTAAGCAAGACAAAAGAACAAGCGTTAAAATGACACAAATAACTCCACATGTTCAAAAATTACCGAGCGCCCGATTCCACCGCGTCGTGACATAATTATACCATCATGTCTATTAAGATCTTATTATTTATGTGATATAACATTTTCCTTGAAAGGATGAAAATAATAAGAGATAATTAAAACTTTTCTGTATTGGTGAACAGGTGTTGTCAGTGCAGGTCTACTTGCTTTGCTCAGTTTGGGCTCAGGTCTCTCTTTGCCCAAATGTCGAAAGAATTTGTTTCGACAAGGGAACGTTTTTTCCAAGTGGACTCCCAGCCTGTGGTTCTGCCACTGACAGTGTATTCACAGAAGAGGGCAATAGAATAATAATAATAATAAATGACATTTGTATAGGCCTCAAGCCCGATTAAAGTGCACATGCTCCTAGCGCTTTACAATACAACACAAGGGGAATATAAAACGTTGCGTTCTGACCAAAAGAAAATCACTCCAAATATTCATCTTATTAATTTAAAAACAGAAATGACTTCAACTGACATGTGAATGAATCAAATAATTTGATCTTTTTTAAAGTACTTGGCAAGGCATTCCAGATCTTAGGGCCTTGATATTCAGACACTCTAATTTCGACATCAGAACTGTGTTTACGTACCTCCCAGTGTTATGAGGAGACTTAGAGAAAATAAGTTTAAACAGTATAGGCTACCAAAAATTGCATGAACCAAAAGAGGAGGTAAAAGTAAAAGAACATTGGAAGTTAAAATATCCCGAGAGAAAAGCAACTCAAACGAAAGGACGCCAAACTCAAGCCCACACCGCCCCCAGAGAGACATCGCGTCACTAAGAAGTGGTCCGGCCTTCCCATGTTGTTGTTGTTATTGCTGTTGTTGTTGTTGTTGTTGTTGTTGTTGTTGTTGTTGTTGTTGTTGTTGTTGTTGCTGTTGTTATCGTGTGAACTGAGAAATGCGTGGTTAAATACTATCTTTGGACTAAAAAGCTGACAGCGAACATGAAAATGCAGAAGAAGGACAGAATCAAAAGAAAGCATAATAATCAATATCAACATAACTATACAGCAGACGAAACAACAAAGACTAAACACAAATTAAAATTTGCTTTTTCTCTAGGCACTGTCGCAAGATAACAGAAGCTGGGGAAAGTAAAACTACAGAAAAATGCAACTTGTGATACAAAAGAGCAACAAAGAAGCTCTTGTTTCTCTCCTCGACACCTTAAGGTAACAAAACCTGGGAGAAACTTTAAATGTAAAACATAAAAATGTAAAAAGGAAAATGGAAAAAAGAAAAAGGAAAACGTAAAAAGAAAAAAGGGAAAAGGAAAAGAAAAAGTAATTGTAAAAAAAAAAAAAGATTAAAAAGTAAAAAGTAAAAAAATTAAAATTAAAAAGTGAAATGGGAAAAGTAAAATATGAACAGTAAAAAGTAAAAAGAAGTGAAAAGTAAAAAGTAAGAAGTAAAATGTGAAAAATAAAATGCGAAAAGTAAATGTGAAAAGTGAAAAGTAAACAATAAAAGGTAAAATGTGAAGTGTAAAAAGTTAAATGTGAAAAGTAAAATGTGAAAAGTAAAAAGTTCTAAAATAAGGAAAAATGGAAAGAAAAAAGAAAAAAAGAAAATGTAACCTGTACAAAATACAAGTACAGAAACAGCGATCTAAATCATGGAACATGGAATCGAACTCGCGGCATCTTATCTCACATAATCTGACGATTTGCCTCTCTCTTGAGAGAGAGAGAAAGAGAGAGAGAGAGAGAGAGAGAGAGAGAGAGAGAGAGAGAGAGAGAGAGAGTGAGAGAGAGAGGAAGGAGGGAGAGAGGGGGAGAGAGAGAGAGATAACGACTGTGATCGGTGGTCTATATCAGGCAGACAGACAAAGACTTATAAAGTGAAAAGCGAGTCAAGGATAGAAAAGTAAAGAGAGAATGAGACAAAGAGCGGAAGAGAGATAAAAATTGGCAGATGTATAGAAAGACCATAGTAAGAGAGAAAGAAATGGAAAAAAGACACAAACACACACACACACACACACACACACACACACAAACACACACACAAACACACACACGCACAG
>NW_004797914.1:253889-256476 GCF_000002075.1 Aplysia californica | reverse complement strand
GGAGGAGGAGAAGAAGGAGAAGAAGAAGAAGAAGAAGAAGAAGAAGAAGAAGAAGAAGAAGGTGAAGAAGAATAAGAAGAAGAAGAAGAAGAAGAAGAAGAAGAAGAAGAAGAACAACAACAACAACAAAAACAACAAAAACACCACCACCACCAACAACAACAACCATATCGAGAACAAGCAGCTTGTCTCCTTGTTCCCATAAAAGCAATAGTGGTAACTGTAGTGGCAGCAGTAGTTGCTGCAGTAGCTGCAGCAGTAGCAGCAGAATTAACACTGCAGTAGCAGTAGCAGCAGCAGTAGCAGCAGTAACAGCAGTAGCAGCAGCAGTAGCAGCAGTTGCAGCATTATCATCAGCATTAACAGCAGTGAGCTCTAAACTGTATCAAAACATAGATTATCTAGAATATTTCTCACACATGTTCATTATAAAAAAACCACAACGATTCTCCACTCAGTATCTTTCTAAAAATAGATATGAACATGCACAAATCTGTTTAACGCCGATGTGTTCACTCCTGTGCCAGTTTTTATTGTTTACATTATTTATACCCTGTAGAGTTGTTCTTTTTATTTCGATTGTCAAAAAAGCGGCGAAACGTTTTTCCTCTGCTTGACTTGAACTCGAGAGGTGGGACTTTTTTGAATGAGGTAGCGCTCCGATAGAAGATATCAAAGAGTTAATTGTTATGTTCAGACATTGTCTTTCTAAAAACAGGTCTTTACACACAAATTATTATTGTAAACAGTAAAGGTCGAGGTCAAACAGTGAAGGTAAAATAGACAACTAAGTGGGTCAAAAGCGGAAGTAAAAATAGAGCATTAAGTGGGTCAAGAATGTAAGCTAAAATCGAGCATTAAATGGGTCTACAGTGTAAGAAAAAATAGAGCATTAAGTGGGTCAACGGGTAAGGGGGGGGGGGGGGGGTAAGAAAAGAGCACATGGTTCAACACTGGAGGAAAAAAAGGCATTAAGTGGGTCAACAGTGGAAGCAATAATAGAGAATTAAATGATTCAATAATGGTGGTAAAAATAAACCAGTAAGTGTGTCAACAATGAAGGTAAAACTAGAGCTTCAAGTTGATCAACAATGGTGGTACAAATACAGCATTCAGTGGGTCAACAGAGCCAGTAAAATAGAACATTAAGTGGGTCAGCAGTGAAGGTAAAATATAAAATTAAATGGGTCAACAGTGAAAGTAAAATAGAGAATTAAGTGGGTCAAAAATGAGGGTAAAATAAAGTGTTAAGTAAGTCTAAAGTGGAAGTAAAATAGAACATTTAGTGAATCAACAGTGGGGGTAAAAGAGAGCGTTAAGTAGTTAAGAGGGTCAACAGAGGAGGTTAAATAGAATATAAAGTACGTCAACGGATGAGGTAAAATAAAGTATTAAGTGGGTCAACAGTGGAGGTAAAATAAAGTATAAAGTGGGTCAGCAGTGAAGATAAAAATAGAACATAAAGTGAGTCAACGGTGAGGGTCGGTAAAATAGAGTATTTAGTGGGTCAACGATGAAGGTAAAATAGAGAACTAAGTAAGTCAACGTTTGAGGTAAAATAGAATAGATCAACAGTGGAGGTAAAATAGAACAGTAAGTAGGTCAGCGGTTGAGTTAAAACAGACAAGTGAATTAACTTGAAGGCATTAGTTTATCAGCCTAAAGTACAACCAATGAACTTTGACATAAATGATAATAGGTATAAGACACTCTACTTCAGGTATAAGGTGCAGAAACAACCCGGGCTATTAAGACGACATAATAATTATTATGTAGCGAAGGAGCACGTAATAGAAGGAAAAGGGTAGCTCGATATACCGCCACGCCAACCAGCTGATGTACTTAGCCCAGAAAGCAACATTTAACAAGAGATATAGAAAAAAAAATGATTTCATTATTTTCACAACTGAACTACATCTATACTGTGGGGGGGGGGGGGGGTGACTTTTTATGGGGGGGTATTAATATTATTGATACGTATTGTTTTGTTTATTTGTTGTTGCTGTTGTTTTGAGTGAGTATGCCCCCAAAACCAACGTCTGTAGTGATACGATACGATAAGATATAATACATCTTTATTATCCAGATCCTGGCACATTGGTTTGGTGTTCCACCACGTTCACACATACACACACAGGCACACGCACATACACACACACACACACACATAGACACACACTCACACACACACGCACACACACACACGCACACATACACACACACAGACACACTTACATACACATAAACGTGCATACACACCCTGTGTGCTTGCACTTCGCCACAAACAGGCTTACAGTCACATACATAATATTAAAGAACAGTAATATAAACAATAATAATGTTAAGTTAGATACATACTTAGTATTCTGATTGTAACTCAAAGGTATTCTGATGCATGCTCTGAGTTCAAATAAATACTCATAACAAGATGATTAAGATGGAAGAAGTTTGATGGATGACGGTAAGAATGGTCTTCTAAGTCTTTCTTTGTTACGGATTAGAAGCCTAGGCCTTTTGACTGATATCTTTATTTGAGGTAACAAGCGCTTCACTGTCGCACGCAGGTGACCCGAGTTCGATTCCCCAG
>NW_004797914.1:248027-252101 GCF_000002075.1 Aplysia californica | reverse complement strand
GGGGGGGGGGTGTCTACAAAAGTAACACGATCAGTTGCGTTGATGACGGCCTGGCATCGTCGTTGCATGGAATCAACCAATCGCTACTCTGCATGTTGAGGGATGGCATTCCACTCTCATACAATGCTCTCTCAAGTTGAGGAAGTGTCTAAGGCTTGTGTTGTCTCCTTCCAATGCGGCAATCGAGTAAGTCCCATAGATGCTCAATGGGATTCAAATCAGTTGAGTGCATGTAGAGACGCCGCGGTTGAAGAACTGGGATGTTGTTTTCATGAAGGAACTGGGTGGTTAGACGAGCTCTATGCGCTGGGGCATTGTCTTTCATAAAGGTTCTTCCCTGGTTTTGAATGGCTGCATCGACATGTGGCTGAAGAGTTTCGTCAATATATCGGTGCGCTGTCAAATTGCCACGAATAGTCACCAGTGGAGGTTTGTCAGCTGCTGTAATTCCTCCCCACACTAGCACACTTCCAACATCAACAGCTCTGGCCTGACCAAGACATTGAGGAACGAACCTCTCATTTACTCTCCGGAATACGTGTTTTCTTCCACATTGACGTTCCAAAAGAAACCTGGATTTGTCGGAGAACATGTGGTTATTCCATACATGGCGAGACCAACGTAAATGTTTTCTTGCCCAATGAAGCCTGTTTCTGATGTTTCAGTGCGTCAATCTTATACGGTGAGCTAGGTGCCTTGTTCGGAGTCCAAATTTTTTCAACAGTCTAAATACATATAAAATCTACAGTCGTTTTTTGCATTGGGTTGACAGGTCGCATGTTGTTCAATTCATCTCTGGTTTGTCATGCCGTTTTGAAACGATTCCGTAGATGTGATAGGGGTATAAAAAGATTCTCTCTTGGAGTAGTTCTTCTTCTCCTAAGTCGACGGGGTCGATCCTTTTGTGATCCTGTTGTTCTTTCACAATACATAGTTGTGTACAAAGTTCTTTTTGTAATATTAAAATGTCTCGTAGCAATGGATACTGAGGCACCCCCGCTGATCATTCAAACAAGCTGTTTTAGCACATTTTTTCTTAGCCGTCGCATCATTAAACGTAGAGAGCACAAGTTTTTATCACTGGCCAACTGTTACAAAAATGACGAAGCTTTGAAGTGAACTTCCTTTTTATGCTAATCTTTTCCTTGTCATGAGTTATTCTCAAAAGACACAAAACATGTAACACACACGCTGTAACAAAAGCACTAGCCCGTTCACAAATCTAAAAACAAGTCACCAGCGACAGGTATATCATGTAGTCAGTGTGTATTTGAAAGTAATTGATGGCATAAATTTGTTTCTATTGAGCTTTAAAATGTATATACTTAAAAATGTGACAGAGTATACATAATATATATACATATATTGAAATGTGTGTGTGTGTGTGTGTGTGTGTGTGTGTGTGTGTGTGTGTGTGTGTGTGAGTACGTATCTTTAGTAATCAGAAACAGAAACAGATTCCACCACTACAACGTTGCAAAATCATCCTTCAACTCGTAGCGAAATCAAGCTATATACCGTCAAAACCTCCAAATAAGACGGTCAGATTTCACTCACAAGCGTGAATCCCCTTCACTCCCCGCTACAGACCGAAGCCTTCAAACATTAAAAGATTAATGATGTTGCTTTGTTGATTCAAGCCAACACACGGCGCCGATCGAAAAAAAGCATTATCAAAACTCGGCTGTGTCAAAACAAAACAAACAATAAAAAAAATGACTTCATCATTATCTCTGTGTGTGTGCTCTCGCTAGACATAAAAGGTTTCAAACATCAGACTAATTTTTTTTAAAATATTTCTGCCCCCCCCCCACCCCCTTTTTCCCCAAAGCACCCCGTCCTGCTCTCCTTTCCAACCCCAGTTTTAAAAAATAAATTTCTTGCTGTTTTTATTTTTGTTTTGTTTCAGTGGGGTGTTTTACATGGAGAAATCCACTTGTGGTAATTATAGGAAGTGGAAAGAACATAATATACGCTGGACAATATTTTGGTCTGTTTACCGTATCTTATTTGCGTAAAAGCTGATTCAGATAAAATATTAGCTTGTCTCATTTCCGTAAAGTCGTTTTAATTCGAAATCTGGCACACGTAACGTGCCTAAAGTCGTTTTAATTCGAATTTTGAAACGTCTCAGTTGCAGAGACATAAGTATCAATAAACGGATGCAAGTCGTACAGACTGCATCAACATTTCTTCTCCATATTTCAGACTGGTCACTGCCATAAACAATCTAAGGGGGGTTCTCGTGGCCTAGAGGCTAAGGTGTTGGCCTATCATTTAAAGGTCCCGGGTTCGAATCCGGGTAGCGACCGAAAATTTTCTTCTCTAAAATGTCTCCTTTCACCACCTTTCCTGCTCTCTAGCAATGTTCTGTTGTCTGCTTTCATTTCCACTTTCTGCCCCCACCCCCTCACCTCCTTTGCCTCCTCCTCTGGGCTCCTGACTCATTCTGCAGCCTTTCTACTGCTACTCCTTGGCTCATCCTTACTGCTGTCTTTCTGCCACACCCCTGATCTTATGGTAGGAAAGATCTACACCTAGCCTTCTCGGACAAGGGCGAAAAATCTCAGAGGGTCCGTGTGCAAGTTGTGCACGTTAGATCCCTTGGTGGTCTAAAATTGATAAGAGTAGCCTTCGGCCGCCACCCGGGCAAAATTCAAAATTTCTTACCAACTGAAAATATTAGGTGTGTCCCGCGCGCTCATATGACCTCATGCAGTTGCGAGCGCCGTAAAACACTTTACAAAAACAAACAAAAAACAATATATCTGGGTCGCTCACGTGTACCTGATTCAGCTTTTCTTTCATTTGCGGCGCTTGCAGCACAATTTGGTCATATACGTTACAAAAACTAGTTGTGTTGAAAGAAAGTAACATACAAACAACAAAAAGGGAAGATTGATAAGGAATATAGAATATGTTTGACAGTAAAGAAGGAGCATATCACACCAGAACACCCACCAACCACCCACATTCTTCTCTCTCTACCATTTCCCACCCACCACTCTCCCTCTTTTTTCCACAGATTGGCAGTGGCTGTGGGTGAACCTAGATTTGGGTGGGGCTTAGGTTTCTTTCATTTCTTTACCACCAAAAAGCAAGCAATAAGAACAACACGGTGATGATTTTTCTATACTCACGGCGAGCCACAGCATTTTGAGAACCATTCAAACGAGAAGAGTCACTTTTGTCTGCCATCTCTTTGTTCTACGTTAATTTCTTCTGGATGGTGGGGACGAAGCCCTTTCACCTCCAAATTTCTCTAATTAGAGTTTTTATTTGATGAAAAAGTTGCCTCAAAAGTGGTTTGATGTAATTAATAACTGTTAAATCTCAGCGGCACAAACACACAGCACTCCAAAAACACACCGTGTATGAGGTGGATTTGGGTCATGTTGTTGCAGAAAATAGAACGCGCCTAACAAAGGCCCAATTGGCGCATAGGTAACTGTGTCACTGGGGGAAAGTGTGTCGTAAACTTTCACCCCATTGTCAGGGCTGAGAGAGCGTGAGCCCTCTGTGCAGGGTTATTTTTTGCAAGTCTTCTACCTTTTTACAAGAAGGGTTTCATTAAGGAGAGACCGTGGGAATGGGCTGGTTGATTGCTGAGCCCTAAAGACATTTGATTGGCTGTTAGGTTACTATAGGTGTTAGCGGGGACAACAGTGATTGGATAAACGAGCAAGCCGCCAAGTTGATCACCCTGTGTTCATTGCGGTTGATCAGAACAGTTTCAACTGATTATTTTGTTATTTTCATTTGCCTTGGGATAGACCTATGGGTGGGGAGGGGGGCTCAAGCCCGTAAGCCCTTCACTACCCACCGCTACTGCAGATAGGCTGATTTCTCTATGCTCTTAATACTGTTTTGTCCAAACCAGGATTTCAAAACTTTTTCTCTCTCTCTCTCTTATTTTCTCTCTCTTTCGCTCGCTCTCTCAAGCTCTGTGTGTCTAGAATTTCTCTCTGTCCCTCATTCTCTCTCTCTCTCTCTGTCTTTCTTTCTTTCTTTCTCTCTCTCTCGCACACACACACACACACACACACACACACACACACACACACACACACACAC
>NW_004797914.1:245141-246619 GCF_000002075.1 Aplysia californica | reverse complement strand
GGGTTCAAGCATCTTTTTTTTTTTGGTTTGTTTTTGTACAAAGAGAGAAAGAGAGCTAGAGAGGGAAGAGACGAGATATGGAGAGAGAGAGAAAAAAAGAGAGGGGGTGAAAGGAATAGAGAAAAAAAGAAAGACAGACAGACAGACAGACATAGCATTATAAAGTTTCCCTCTACTTTTCTCAACCATTGAGATGATAAATTTCCTCATTAACCCCTATAATTGTCTCTGAACGCTGTTGTCTGTCTGTCAGTCTCTTCCTATCTCGTTTCTCTCTTATTGACCCTCTCTCTAGCTCTCTTTCTTTCTCTTCCTTTCTCTCTCTCTCTCTCTCTCTCTCTCTCTCTCTCTCTCTCTCTCTCTCTCTCTCTCTCTCTCTCTCTCTCTCTTCTCTCTCACTGTCCGTCTGAGTGTATATGTCTGTATCTGTCCGCTTTTTCCCAATTCATTTCCATTTTCCACCCACCCCCAACTCCCTTACCTTCACCTCCCCCACCCATCAACCACGGCACTCGAAACTGCATAAAGTCAAATGGGCGCCAAGGGGTGAATGTCAACTGAGAAGTCCAAACGGGAAATCAAGCTTACTCTGCTCACCTCTCTAGCCTCAACAGCAAAAAGTCTGCTTCGATTATCAAGGCACCCCCGAAACAGCAGTTAGCAAGACAGTAACAAACATATAAACGAAGTAGAAGAAAAATGACGATAGTAAGGATGAGGAAAGAAAAAGCAGTGGTATGAATATGACATTGATAAATCAGCCCATTTACATTCTACTGTGCATAAGAACGTGTTAATCCCCCCCCCCCCTCCTTTGGGAATGGCCTAAACACACTTCAGTTAGTAGAGTGTCCTAAAAATCACCAACAGACTGTTTGTCCGTCTTCCTTCCTTTCATTCCCCCCTCCCCCCCCCCCACTTCTTCTTGTTTACTCTCCCCTGATTTCACCCACCCCCTCCCAACCCCTTTTTCTCTTTCAATCCTAGAAACGTTATGAAATAAGAACAGAAAAAAATCTAATCCTACCCCAGCCCTTTCTCCCCCTCCCCTCTAACACGCCCCCCACCTTCCTCATCCGGCTCTCCTTTTACCTTTCCTACTGAATGTTTCCTATACAGTACCAAAATGTCCCCCTTTCATCTTTCCTGCTCTCTTACAATGTTGCGTTGTCTGCTTTCGTCTCCACTTTCTGCCCACTCCCCCCTCCCAACTTTCGCCCCCTTCCTCTGAGCTCCTGACTCTTTCTGCAGCCTCTCTACTGCTACTCCTTGGCTTTTTTTACCTCTATCTTTCAGCCACACACTCATTTTAAGGTTTGTAAATTGGAATACCTAGTCTTCTCGGATAAGGGCGAAAAAATCTCGGAGGCCCTGTGTAAGTTGTGCACATTAAGGATCTCATGGTGGTCCGAGTAGGCTTAGGCGGGGAGAGAGAGAGAAAGAGAGAGAGAGAGAGAGAGAGAGAGAGAGAGAGAGAG
>NW_004797914.1:230777-245041 GCF_000002075.1 Aplysia californica | reverse complement strand
CCCCCCCCCCCCCCACCCCCACCCCACCCTTGATAATCGATGCAGACCTTTGTGCTGTTGAAGCTAGAGCGGTGAGCAGAGTAAATCTGATTCCCTGTACGTACTTCTCTGTTGACATCTACCCCTTGGCGCTCATATGACCTTATGCAGTTGCGAGCACCGTAAAACCTCTACTAAAACAAACATATGGCCTTATGCAGCTGCGAGCACGTTAAAATAGGGGGAGATTCAAAAAGAATACGCCAAAATCATCAAAATATATTTCAAAAACGAAAACCAACAGAAAACTCCAGTTTGGACATATTTTTTGTACATACCTTCAAGTTTTACAAGTGCTCAATGTGGCCACCGCCAGCAGCAAAGACAACATCAAGCCGATATGAGAATTCCTCCCAAACGCGCCTCATATCTCAGGCCATCGTGTTTTATTTTTCTTTTTTTATGGGTAAGTGTTTTACGGCGCTCGTAACTGCATAAGGTCATATCAGCGCACGGGACATATTAAACATTTTAGATTGGTAGGACATTTTGAATGTTGCCCGGTTGTCAGCCGAAGCCTGCTCTTATCGATTTTAGACCACCAAGGGATCTTCAACGTGCGCAATTTGCACTCGGGACCTCCGAGATTTTTTACCCTTGTCCGAGAACGCTAGGTGTAGATCTTTCCTACCAGAAAATCAGTGGTGTGGCTGAAAGATAACATTAAGAAGGAGCCAAGGAGTAGCAGTACGGTCACCGTGTTGATTGTAGCTGCCATTTGATCTGTCATGTTATCGATATTAGCTGGAAGTGGTGGAACATAAACTTTGTCTTTAACATACCCCCACAAAAAACCCACACACAATGCGGTCTGGGGATCTGGCAGGTCAGTCGTAGACAGCGAGGTATTTTAGTACCTCTCCAACCGATCAAACGGCGAAGCACATTTTCACTCAGATAAGCTAGGACCCAGAGATGTCAATGGGGCTGGGCTCAACCATGTTGAAAAAGGATGTCATTCAAATCTGCGCGCAAAAATATTTTTCGCCCTTGTCCGAAAAGGCTAGGTGTAGATGTTTCATACCAAAAGGTCTGGGGGGTGGCTGAAAGACAACATTAGGAAAGAGATAGGGAGTAGCAGTAGAAAGGCTGCAGAAAGAATCACGAGGTCAGAGGAGGGGATGAATGAACTGATGAAACGTATAACAAAACAAGCATAAAATAAGATAACTAGCATTATAAACGACCCGTCACAACCCATTTCCTCGCAAATAGTAAGATCATGCACGGGTAGACGTATACCTCTAAAAGCAAAGAAAGAAAGATATTTTTAAAAATTTACCTTCTAAGCATAAGGTTATTGTCAGAATATGCATCAATAGGTATTGCTCTTTCTAGTATATATCTATAATTATAACTCTACAGGTATTCTAATTAAATTGAATGATCCTTCTGATGAGATTTGTACATTTTGTCAGTTGTTCTTCTCTTTTCATATTGAATTTTAATGAGAGCAATATATAATTTGTGGCGACTAACCTTGTGTGTTGTTATGTGTAGTACGTGAGTTCATGAGTGAGAGTTCAGGGAAAGTCGCCAACTTGTTCGAGTGAATGTAGGCCT
Source organism: Aplysia californica (assembly GCF_000002075.1). Taxonomy (NCBI): domain Eukaryota; kingdom Metazoa; phylum Mollusca; class Gastropoda; order Aplysiida; family Aplysiidae; genus Aplysia; species Aplysia californica. Next base: position 243,439 of record NW_004797914.1, on the reverse strand, counting down.
ACGAATGTCATGTCTTGTCCTGAGGCCTTCGGTGTGTGTATTTCGCTTCATGTGACAATAGGATTATGCTCGCTGTTTTTCCACGCGTTCTAATAATTTGTTGAACGAAAGGACATGTATGCTACATTGGTGACCCCGACGTGATCTAAGGTAACGTTGTCTAGAGATCTAGATTTAATTTGGCATAACCTAGAATCTAGTAAAGGCGATACGTTTCTCACAATCATGGCAATCGAAACTGTAGCACTCAAAACTTCCTACGTTCTGGATTTCTTGTCCTTCAGCGTGGTTCGCACAAACAGAGGCCCAATTTGCTTTGCGTGGGATCACAACTGACGAGACAAAATACTACTACGTCGCAGCGGCACTTGATGCAGCTACAGCAGCAAGATCCCTATCCATAATTTCCTCACCTCCTTCAAGTGAAAAATACGACACACTCAAGTCTTTCCTTATAGAGGCCTATGGTTTATCAGAGGAAGAAAAAGCAGCAGCCTTATTGAGCATAAAAGAACTGGGCGATAACAGGCCCTCCGAGATGATGGAAAAAATGCTAGCTTTGTTGGGAGAACACAAACCGTGGTTTCTTTTTCGCCATAATTTTTTACAGTTGCTGCCAGAACCTATTAGAGCTCCTCTGGCGAACTCCCACCACAGAACAGATTACCGCGCATTAGCGAAAGAAATGGATAACCTGTACAACTCCCTTTCGCCAAATTTGAAAGTCTATACAGCGGTGCGACCTATCGATTCTGTTTCAGACCTTTCCGAAGCTTATGCTATTTGCTGGTTCCATCGAAAATTTGGATCTAACGCAAGACGCTGCAGCAGTCCATGCAAGCACTTTAAGAATTTCCAACACAAAAAGAATCAGGGAAACGGGAGAGCCGGCCAGCAGTAGAAGTAGAAGATCCGACTGTTGGTCCGCAATGTTGCTCAACAACAACTCTTACGACACCGACGACAGATTGTTAAGTGACTCAGCTGTTTGTCACGGACATTAAGTCTAAACAACGTTTCCTGATAGACACAGGTGCCCAAGTCTCTGTGACACCAGCGTCATGGGCGGAAAGAACGACAGGTGCGACAGGTCTACCCATGCAAGCAGCCAACGGAACAACAATAGCGACCTATGGATCCAAAGTTATACCACTTCATTTCGGTGACCGTGTGTTTAAAGCACGTTTGATATCAGCCAATGTTAAGCGACCCTTACTGGGGGCTGATTTCCTCCGGCAACATTATTTATTAGTTGATGTTCGAGGACACCGTCTAATTGAGGCAGAAACCTTCTCGCATATCTCTTGCTCGGTCAGTTCCATTTCAACTGGCCCAGATCTGGCACTCATAGAACCATCAAGCAATAGATTCCTCAAGATTCTCAACGAGTATCCCGAACTCTTAAAGCCTACTTTTTCCTCAGCCGATGTCAAGCATGGTGTGCAACACTTTATTCCCACCAAAGATCGACCGTTTTTTTCTCGTGCTCATCGTCTGGCACCAGACAAACTCGCGTCTGCAAAGAAGGAGTTCCTTGAGATGGAGAACATGGGCATAATACGGAAATCAAACAGCCCCTGGGCATCGCCTCTGCATGTTGTGTCTAAAAACGACGGAGGTTCCGCCCATGTGGAGATTACCGCAAGTTGAACGATGCTACAGTCCCAGATCGTTACCCCATACCCCATATTCAGAACTTTTCTGCTCGTCTAACTGGTAAGACCATTTTCTCTAAAATTGATCTTGTTCGAGGATATCATCAGATCCTCATGGCGCCCGAGGACGTATCTAAAACGGTAGTGATCACACCCTTTGGTTTGTGGGAATTCTTGAGGATGCCATTCGGGTTAAAGAATGCAGCACAAACATTTCAGCGACTGATGGATACAGTGCTTCAGGACCTAGATTGTGCATTTGTATATCAGGACGATATCCTAGTTGCTAGTTCATCAGCCCAGTCTCACGTCGACGGCCTCAACGCAGTTTTTCAGCTGTTGCGGCACCATGGATTGGTGATTAAACTGGAAAAAAATGTCTTTTTGGCGTTACATCACTTGATTTTTTAGGACATCCGGTTTCTGCATCAGGTTCATCACCTATGCCCTCTAGGGTTGACGCCGTTAAAGAGTTTCCTAAGCCAAATACAGTCAAAGCGCTGAAGGAGTTTCTGGGTGTACTGAATTTTTACCATCGTTTCATTCCCAACATCGCTGCGATTTTGCACCCTCTTTACCACGCTCTGAAAACAGAGAAGCCTCGTCATGCTCTAAGTTGGACCGATAAAATGAACCAGGCATTCCTTTCAGGTAAACAAGCCTTGGCAAACGCATCTATTCTGGTTCATCCGTGCGCAGACTGCTCAATCGCTCTCATTTGTGATGCATCTGATGTGGCAGTCGGTGCTGTCCTCGAGCAATACAAGAATGATCGTTGGGAGCCTCTCGCCTTTTTCAGCCGGCCACTACGTAAGCCGGAAATGAAATACAGCACCTTTGATAGAGAGCTTTTAGGTGTACACCTTGCGATACGCCATTTCCGGTACATGGTGGAAGGTAGGCAATTTATTATCTACACCGATCACAAACCGTTGGTCTCTGCAATGTCAAAAACTACAGACTTGTGGTCAGCCCGGCAGCAAAGACAGCTGTCTGCTATCTCGGAATTCAGCACTGACATCAGGCACATATCCGGGAAGACAAACATTGTTGCCGATTATCTCTCACGTGCTGTGATCACAACTAATGCAGTCTCACTCGGCATGGATTTTGCAGCCTTAGCAGCAGCTCAGCAGTCGAGTACAGAATGATCGAAAGGTTCCATCGTTCACTTAAAACGGCATTGAAGGCCAGACTCACTGGTAACAACTGGGTGGAAGAACTTCTTTGGGTACACCTTGGGCTACGAACCGCTCCCAAAGATGACCTGGGATATTCATCAGCAGAACTGGTCTATGGCGAGCCACTGACCGTTCCAGGCGATCTTTTACCCTCTGAAGCATCTACTTGGTCAGCAACAGATTTTTTGACAACTTTTCGAGCTGAAGCACAGTTCACTAGGCCTAGACCGGCTATCCACCACAGTGACCCAGTCACATTCTTCCCACCATCTTTGTTAACAGCGAAGTATGTTTACATCCACACAGATACCGTGAAAGGTTCATTTCAAAGACCATACACAGGTCCTTACGTTGTCCTCGCCCCGGGAGAAAAGACCTTCCTTCTGGACATCGGAGGCCGCACGGAACGCATCTCAGTAGATCGCCTAAAGCCTACACAGGTAGACCCTACCCAACCAGCCCATCTAAAGCAACCAGCACGACGCAGCCGCCCTCCGGTGCTACGGGAACCAAAGCCTACCGTTAGGAGCACCGATGGGAGAGAGTAAGATACTGAGGCCGTTCACCACCGACAACTCACGACACGTGCTGGACGTCAAGTGCGTCCACCCACACGCTACCAATGATCCCATGAGACGTCTGTGCTGGGGGGAGGTGTGTGGCGACTAACCTTGTGTGTTGTTATGTGTAGTACGTAAGTTCATGAGTGAGAGTTCAGGGAAAGTCGCCAACCTGTTCGAGTGAATGTACGAATGTCATGTCTCGTCCTGAGGCCTTATTTGTGTGTATCTCTCTTCATGTAACAAAAGGACTATGCTCGCTGTCTTTTCACGCGTTCTAATAATTTGTTGAACGAAAGGACATGTATGCTACAGATTATATTTTTTTATGTTTAACTGCCTGTGGTTTTACGGCCCTGTACAGACAAGAAAAATTTCCCTCTGAGATAATAAAATATTCTCTTATCTTATCTTATGTGGGGGGCAAAAAGTGGAGAAGAAAGCAGACGACAGATCATTGTTAGAGAGCAGGAACGGATGTAAAAGGAGACAATTTAGAGATGAAAAATTTTCCATCGCTATCCGGATTCGAACCTGGGACCTTTTGAATGGGAGGCGAACACCTTAGCCTCTTGGCCACGAGAGCCCCCTACTCTTTTTTAAACCAGAAGGTACTAACCAAAAACAAACCACTACTTGACAGTCCTGCTCGCCGTCACCATGGGCTTCGTCCCGACAATGACCAGAGCTGACCAGTCGCTCAGGAGAGGGGACATCACCAACCACAGGCTCCAGGCGTCCCCTTCCCATCCAAGCCTGGGAGATGAAGTGACGCTGTCCTGTTCCTTCGAGCTCCATCTCGCCGCCGAGGAACATAATAATATGTCGGTGAGATGTTTGAGAACTTGTGATCTCTCTCTCTCTCTCTCTCTCTCTCTCTCTCTCTCTCTCTCTCTCTCTCTCGTGTAAGTGTATCTGTGTGCCTGTGTCCTCTGTGTCTGTGTCTGTGTCTATGTGTGTATCTGTATATCTGCATGGTTGAGTGCCATGGGGTTGTCTGTCTGTCTGACTGTCTGTCTGGCCGTCGGTCTGTGGGTCTGTGTGTCCGTCAGTGTGTCAGTTTGTGCATCTGTGTATCTTCATGACTGTCTGTCTGTTTGTCTGTCTGCCTGTCTGTTTGTTTGTCTGTCTGTCTGTCTGTCTGTCTGTCTGTCTGTCTGTCTGTCTGTCTGTCTGTCTGTCTGTCTGTCTGTCTGTCTGTCTGCATGCATTTCTGCATATCTGCTTATTTGTGTGTTTGTATGTTTATATATATGTATGCGTGTCTGTGTGCGTGTATCTGTGAGTATGACTGTGTGTCTGTGTGTCTGTTCTGTGTCTGTGCGTGTGTCTGTGTATGTATCTGTGTCGCTGCATGTATGTCTGTGTGTCAGCCTGTGTTTCTGTATATCTGTGTATCTGCATATCTCCGTGTCTGTGAATCAGTCTGTGTGTGTCTATGTGTTTGTATGTGTGTCTGTGTGTTTGTAGGTGTGTCTATGTGTGTATCAGTGCATCTGCATGTCTATCTATGTATCTGTCTGCGTTTCTGTATATCTGTGTATCTGCATATCTGCGTATCTGTCTGTGTGCGTACTTTTGCGTCCGTGTGTCGGTATAATATATTATACATGTCTATCTATCTATCACCCCTCTCCCTCTCTCCCCCCTCCTTCAGGAACCAGCGGTGACCTTTCATCAAGCTCGGCAGATCACCAAGTCCCTATCTGGAGTACCCTTCCAGGACAACCAAGTTGCCGCTGTGACGTCACCTACTGACCAACTGGACACCCGAAACACGTCAGTCTGTGACAGTGACGGTGACGTTGACGTTGACAGTTTCTGAGAAAATAACAAAGATAATGACATGGATGATAACAGAGACACTTACAAAGATAAGAACTGAGAGAAATAGAAAGATTTTAACAGAAAATAAACAAACGTAATAACAAAGAGGATGAAAAGATAATAACAAAGACAATGACTGGCATAATAAAAATGACAATAGGTAAAACTGAGATTATAATGTAATGTATATAATATAGATAAATGTATTATAATATATATTTTACACATACACATATTTTATTTATATATATGTATATATATATAATATAATATATATATAATATATATATATATATTATATATATATATATATATATATATATATATATAATATATATATATATATATTATATATATATATATGTGTGTGTGTGTGTGTGTGTGTGTGTGTGTGTGTGTGTGTGTGTGTGTGTGTGTGTGTGTGTGTGTGTGTGTGTGTGTGTGTGTGTGTGTGTGTGCGCGTACGTATGTATGATTATCAGTGGCGGCTCGTGGTTATATAGAACTGACCTGCCATCATTCACATCGACTCTTTCCCCCTCCCCCCACCTCCTTCTTTCACAACACACATACGCACGCACTCACACACACATACACACACATACATACACACACACACACACACACACACACACACACACACACACACACACACACACACACACACACACATACTCTCTCTCTCTCTCTTTATCTATCTATCTATCTATCTATCTATCTATCTATCTATCTATCTATCTATCTATCTATCTATCTATCTATCTATCTATCTATCTATCTATCTATCTCTTTCTCTCTTGATCGACACAGAAAAAAATACTACTACTACTACTACTACTAAAGTCTATGCTAGAAAACAAACTGACTATGAGAAGCAATAAACTGTTGGTCCTGGCCTCCAGTAGATCTACTTTAACCAAAGACGTTTACTTTCTACACACCCACACACATTATCGACGCGCACTCGACCTGTAAATATATGTAATAAAACGGTCCTGTATGAAGACAAAAAGTCAATTTATACTGTACCAGAGAGGCTGTGTGTGTGTGGTAGCCTATCCGTTCGAAATGTTCGGAGCCCCGAAGAGTGTGCTCTTCGCCAGGGCCACCGCCTCCCTTGGGTAGCGGGTGAGGCAGTCCAACCTCCCTGAATCCTCCCCGAAGAGATGCCACCGCCGGACCTCCGTGGCAGGGCATCTCTGCAGCCAGTGCTCCAAATCTTGGGGCTCCTCGCTGCACAATGGACATATTGGGTCCGATGTTTTGTCTATTCTATTTTTGTAGGCCCGAAGCCCAGAGAAATGACCGGTCCTGATTTTTGCCAGTAATGACTGGTCACTGCGGGACATAATAAGAGCCTCTCGTTTTAAGGAAAATGCCCTGTATACTTCCTTCGTCCGCGTGTGGCATATAGGGGGGTCTTTTGTAATTAGTTTTATCTGGGCGCACGCACTGTCATAAGTAATTTTGTGGCCTGGACCCGGCAGCGCTGTTGCCAGTTTGGCATTACTGTCAGCGAGATCGTTGCCGAGGATATCGCGGTGACCAGGGATCCACTGAATCGTGGGTTGAGGTATTGCATTATTTATGCGTAGTCGCAATTGGTCGAAGGATGGTGATGTTCCCACTAGTGCCATGCATAGTGATTGACTGTCGGTGAAGATAGCGACCGAGTTGGATGCATCGCACTCTTTGTCAATCCAGTCAATGGCCATTTCCAAGGCTCTCCTTTCTTCCTCGAAAGAGCACGTAAATATGGCGCCTTTCTCCCTCAATGTCTCGACAACGGTATGGTTGGACGGGTTCCCCGTTGTGATGACGACTCCAGCGCCGCCGTCCGTTGTTCCTGCCCTAGCCGAGCCGTCAGTGTAGATATTGTACTGTGCGCCAAGCTCTCGTGCTCGACGAACAGCAGCGCTTTGAATCTTCCCACTGGAGTCACTCCTTCTGCTTATGCCGTACAGGTGGGGGAAAGTGATGTCGGGGTTGATTCCACGTTCCCAGGGCCTGGTTTCGAAGTAAGTAATGGGCCTCCTCTCGCAGTCGAACAGATGTGGGCTCTTTTTGCTGACGTCTTCGGCCCTTTTTCGGAAATCCCTGCGTCCTTTTAGGCGTCTGTGCACTTGTTCCGTTGCCGCAATTCGTCGAGGGTGGTCGTTGTTCAGTCGGAGGGCCTTCTCTCTTGATCGGAGACAGTTAGCATTTATGGTGGACTGAATGCTTGGGACCCCCGTTTCAGCTCGAAGTGCCTCGATCGGTGAGGACTGGGCTTGGGTGGTAATCAGTCGCAGACATCTGTTTTGAATCACCTCCAGATTATTTATCAGAGTTTTGCTCAGCCACGGTTGCCAGCTGCTGCTCGCAAAGTTGAGAACACTTTGTATATGGGTGAGGTAGACCTTGCGTTGGTCGTCTTTCCTCCATCCCCATTTTGAGTGCGCTACAGCGCCGAGCATCCTCATCTTCAGTGTGGCCTTAGCTATTACTGTCTCAACCTGTTTCCTGAACGTGAGCCTGCGGTCGAGTGTGACTCCCAGGAGTCTTGCGTAGGGCTCATACCTAATTGAGAATTATTTATCGTGATGCACGGCTTCCATTCCGAGTCAGATGTTGCGAGCGTGGATAATGTTGTCTCGCTCTTTGAGCCGTTTAGCGTGAGATCCATCGCCTGCTCCAGTCAGCAACGATGTCCACCGCTCTTTGTGCCAGACTTTCGGCGTCTCGTGTTGTGCGTGATGAAGCGAGGATAGAGACGTCGTCAGCGTAGAGTGAAATTGTGTGATCGTCCGGAAGTAGTTTCGCCAGTTCGTCGATATAAAAAAGGAAGAGGATGGGTGCCAGGACCGAACCTTGTGGGGGACCTTGGTTCATTTTCCTGCTATTACTCAGTGTTCCATTGAATCGGACTCTGGCTTGACGATTTTGAAGGAAGTCATTCAGCCATATAACGTATTTATCTTTGATACCTCTGTTCAGGAGGGTGAGGAGTAGGCGTTCTCGCCAGACCGTGTCGTATGCCTTTGAAAAATCGAGGAGGACGAGTAGCGATTTCTCCTTCTTTTGGAAGCCATCGGAAATTTTCTGCGTAATTCTCAGAATTTGGTCTTCCACACATCTCCCCTTCCTGAAACCAGCCTGCAGATCGGAGAACCAGCCGTTCCGCTCGGCCATGTCGTACAGTCGTTCAGATACCATTCTCTCCATAACTTTGATGACACAGGATGTGAGGCTGATCGGTCTAAACGACGTTAGTTCCGATGCTGGTTTGGCGGTCTTGAGGAGGGGGACAATGATGGCGTCTTTCCAGACTTGTGGGACATCAGCTGAGCGAAATGACATGTTGAAGATGGAGAGCAGTTTCTTCAGCGCTTTGGGATCCAGGTTTTTGAGGAAGGACGGAGGGATGTTGTCTGGTCCGGGTGATCCGCGGGACTTCATCTTTGCAATGGCATTCCTCAGTTCCCCGATAGTGAAATCGGGCTGGTCTGCCCTTGGGTTGTTCCGTAAGTATTTCAGTCGCTGTTTGAGTTGCCAGTTTTCGGCTCTGTCTTCTTTCGACATGTTTAGACTGCAGACGTTCGCATAGTGGTCTGCGAATGTGTCCGCCTTATGCTTGCTTGATGTCACCAATCGCCCATTGTGTGACATTGCTTCATTTGGCGAGTTTGTCTCAGGGGTACCGTTGAGGCTTTTTATGATTTTCCACATCTTGGTGTCGTCCTGTGAGTTGGTGGTTTTCTCGAGCAGTTTTCGCCAGGCGTCGGTCTTAGCATCGTTGATCGTCTCCTGCGCCACGTGGCACGCCTCTAGCCATTCTTTGCGGCGGGTTCGCACCTCTTTCCGGAGTCTACTTCGCCTCCGGATTGCTCTTGGAACTGTGGGGGTTTCCCATGTCTTTGTGTGCCTGCCTGGTTTCACAGTGCCGACAATACGGGTACCGGCGTCCATCAGGGCAGTGTGGAATTCAGACACCATGTTGCGGATGTGGTTGTTCGACGGCATTCTAGTCACAGTGTCAAGTTCAACGGCGTCGGTGAAAGCTTTCCAGTCGACACCGAACGATTTCCAGGTGACTTGACCCTTGAATACTGATTCATGGCTGACCTCAGTGTTAAGGGTCACGGAAATTGGCGCATGGTCAGAGCTGCCAATTCCGTCTACTGGGCACCAGGTGTGCTTCCCGCTCCATGTTGACCCACATATAGAGACATCAGGGGTACTTTTTCCTCCGGTTGATGGTTGAGGGAGAGGGATTGGGGTTGCGATGGTCGTCAGGTCTCGACGATACGAGTGTGTCTTCCGTCGTTCATTACCGTCATGTCGCTATCCAGTGTCCAGTTCAGCAGACTCTCCCCTCTTGCATCCGGTGGTTGAAAGGGATCCCAAAGGGGACCGTGGGCATTAAAGTCACCTAGTATGATAGACTCGGGTGTGGTTGGGAGTTCGTCGGTTGCCAAACGTGTAGATTGTTGAGATGTGTGGGATCTGACGTGGGGGGGGGGGGGGGGCAGTAAATGTTGCACAGTGTGACCCATTTTCTCTTCCCGACTCTCACCTTAAACATCGAAAGCTCAGTTCCTCTGATGGACGCGTCTCGGACATGTTCGAAAACCAGGGTATTCTTGATATAAGAGATGAGACCTCCACCTCCGTCCTTGCTCCGTCTGTCCACCCTGATTGATGAATATCCCTCAAATCTAGGTGTCGTCTTACTTGGTTTTAGTTTCGATTCCTGGATGAGGCAGATGTCGAAATCACCCTCCTTCAAGCAAAGTCCAAGCTCGTTTGCCTTAGTTGTGATGCCATCGGCGTTCCACTGCATAATGCTGAGCGAACTTTTGGTCCACTTTTGGGGGTCATCGGCAGATGTTTCGATCGCTGTGCCACCCACCACCGTGTGAAGTCTCTGGGCTTATTCGACCGCTAACAATACCTTCCGCAGCGGCGTTTGCGAGCAGTCTCGTTAGTTTCGTGCAAGACTTGTGGAAGTACTGGGTACAGGACGCGCATGCAACTGGCGTGGTATTCACTCGGATTGGTTTCCGGCAGCCCTTACAGTTGACCTTGGGCCGTGGGGTGGATGGTAGGGGGGTAGATCTGACTGTGTTATTTGTGATTGGGATTGCGGTTGGGGCCGTGTTGCAGGAGTGGGTTGCACACCTCCATTTTGTCTTGGGGTGGAACCTGCCGATGTGGCTGCACCTAACGTCCTTATGGTTCTCGCTTGAGCATCCCAATTCGTCGCAGCGGAACCGGCCGGCGTTTTTCCTGAGCATCTTGCTGCAGACGCTGCACTCGCGTCTGGCAAAGGTCTCCTGTCGGGGTGTTTGGTCGACGGGGACTGGGGGTGAGCAGTGAGTTCTGCAGAGCCATTCGCGCTTCCTGGAGTACCGGGAGATGCCGCTGCAGGATTGATGAAATTTCTCGTTGCAGCCGTCAGCACAGCATATGAACGGGTTAAGAAGCAGCCTCTCTTTTCGGCCGCAGGCGTTGCAGACCTGTGGCGGCAGGGCATCCGGTGAAGGGGATGTCCTTTCGGCTTGGGCAACAGTGTTGATTGCGGTAGCTCCACTGTGGGTCGGAGAGTGCCGGTTGAGTGTCGGCTGAGTATTGTGAGTGGGGGTTTCTCTAGCGCTGGTGCTGTTCTCATTGAAGGCTCTGGGTCCTGGGGAGAAAAAATGGGGAGGCCGGGCCGCCTCTTGGAGTCGCGCTGTCTCTCTGGGGGCGGTGTCAGCTTGGGTTTGGTGTCCTTTTGTTTGACCTGGGTTTTTTCTCTGAGATATTTCAAATTGTAATGTTCTTTTCCCTCCTCTCTTTGACCGTTTAGTTTTTGGGATCCTATTTAGATTGTTTTCTCTTAGTTTCCTCATAACATTGGGAGATATAAAGACATGGTTCATTGGTCGAAATAACAACAGAGTGTCTGGGGAGAATGTTGTTCTATTTTCCCTTTCGGTGAATATCTCTACACTGTCCATTCAAACCGATGATTAGTGACTATGAAGATTAGGGGAAGCTCGTAGAAAAAATCGTGAATCTTAGATCGAGCTTCTTCCTCAGATTAAGCAGAAACAATGAGGTTCACTGTAGCCTAGAGAATAAATAAGAACTTGACGTCATGATTATTTGCCAACCGGAAGTTTGTTGTTGTTGTTGTTGTTTTTTCTTTACTTCAAGGACAAAGCTATCACATTAATCGCCGAAACTAAATGCACATGATGGTAGATCTATAACTTTTTAAAAATATCCAGGAATTAAAAACAGGAATTAAAAACAGTCAGGAACACCACAAATTAAGAGGAGCACAGAAGGCTGCCTGTTGGCGCGATCATCACTCCTCTTGTTTTGTAACTAATGTCACACTTCCGGCCGAGATATGTGCTGTTACCATCTAGAATCTAGTGAATACCTTGACTAAACAGCAGTCTTTAGAATTAAGACAATGATTCCAATCCAAACCGATGGTTAGTGACCATGAATATTAGGGGAATCTCGTCCCACGCAGATCAAGTCTACAATCAGATACTATACAAAGCTGGACAAAGTTAGCACACAACAGTTTTCATCATTATGTAATCAAATGTTCTTCATCGTACTTCTCAATTCTCAGAACAGTGTCGTAACCAGTGGGGAAGTGTGTCAAATGCTTATTATAGAACTTGGTGTCTAGCTGGGGCGACGGTGGAAAAGGGGAGGGAAGGGAGCGGGTATGCCTATTGTTGTCGGCCCAGTCTCTGACAGCCGAGTGCCTATCCCTCCTCGTCATAATTCTCCTATATATCTTCACTAGACAAACCCTCTATTCGAAGGCCAGACTCACATGGGCCAGGTAAGTTATTAGTGGGGAGAAAGCGATGAATAAATATCAAACAGGAACTATAGGTGGCTAAAAATTCAATAAGCAAAAAAGATTAGTGCAATAAATGTTCTGATGAAATTTAGAGAAAGGCTGAATGATAAATACATGTACTGCTGATAAAATAATTCTTGTGTCTGTGCTGCTCAAGATAGTCTCATTCTTAATTGTGTAAGTAACGCAGAGGCCAATTTGGCAATCAAGGGATGCTATATTCGCTCTGAGGGCAGTCGATGGATTTGCCCAGTGGACTGACGTCATTGCTGAACGCGCCGTGTTCGGTAGGCTATAAATAGTTACTCCAAGGGTTTTTCCTCGTACGAAGTTCTGCGACGTGACGGCTTGACGGAAGACGATTTAAAGTCACGAGCGGCGCGATAAGCACCTTCTCGACAAAACAGCAGTGAATCCGACTAGTCTATTTAAGCGCCTTCAAATCGGCAAGGTGCTTTGTGAATGTTGATACATGTTTGTTTTGATTTACTTAAAACTGAAAGAAAATCATCATCAGCAATAAATCTCTTGTCAACAGTCCAGCTGACAAAAATTTGCCAAGTTCACAAACCTCCCCTGAATATATATA
>NW_004797914.1:228683-229994 GCF_000002075.1 Aplysia californica | reverse complement strand
GCACACACACACACACACACACACACACACACAAACAAGCAAACAAACAAACAAACACACACATGCAGACACACAGAAAAATTACTTAAAATTGCCGTTTCCAAAAACACTCAAGCTTTGGAACTTATCGAATTTGGCGGTCATTTTCTCGCTATTGTTGCCTCTAACACCTGACGACCCCCACCTCTTTCACTGGCAAATATCTCGACATCAATTCAAGACTGATGGGTGTTTTGTCCATAAAAAGAAATACAAATAAACAAGCTTTAAGATGATACTAATAACTTCATATTATGTCCAAAAATTGACGAGAGCCTCATTTTATGGCGTTGCGAAACAACTATAATTACATTAATCTCCATCCCCCCCTCCCCCACCACCACCTCCACAAACCACACACCCTCAGGTCAGGGACGGAGCGGATTCGAACCAGCTACCTCTGTAGCAACAGTAGCTACAACGCCAGCCTGACCATCGCAAACTTCAGCTACGCCAATGACGGCTGCTACTCCTGCCTGGTGTGGCTAGAGAACAGAGAGGAGTACAAGTCTGGCGGGGTGCTGCTCTGGGCCACAGGTACCCCACACTCGTCATGTCAAGTAAATGATAATCAACAATATATACATATTATATTTTGTGAAAGTTTGTCACTTTGGCCACCAAAAACTTCCCAACCACTTGACTTTCAAATTTGACAAAATTAATGGTGGTTCAGAATCATTTTTTTTCAGCTTTTCATTTGCTTCGTTTAGATCTAATTTTGCGAAAGTCCATCTTCTAGAACGCCATGGTAAACAAGTGAGGTTTCCGTTCAATAGCCGAGCGCACTGTGTCCACACCTTTAAAATTCTGGAGTGCACAACCACGAAAGCGGAATAGAGAATCAATTTATACATCACTATATCTAAACCGTCCAATTTTTTGCATAATATCTCAGGATTTATTCCTCCATTTCATTAGTGTAAATGTAGCAGGCCGATGACTTTCAGTTGATGTTAATGTACCGATCAATCCTTTCATTGAAAGGGGGACCAGCTAGTATATTATATTTCAGAAAGTCGGTCACTTCGGTCGCCTAAAGCTCCCAAACCCCTTATCTTTTGAATTTGATTAAATCAAAGATGGATGCACAGTTATATTAACATTAGTTTTGTTTAGATTTAATTTGTGAAAAGTCCGTATCTAAGACGCCATTGTAAACAAATGAGGCTTCCGTTCACAAGCAGTGCGCACTGGTTTTCCACAATGATTTGGACTTGATTATCGATTCTTTTGAGTCCGTTCATCGAGCAGGTACCCAGATAATAATAA